>NW_024387332.1:2246823-2424323 GCF_900408965.1 Simochromis diagramma | reverse complement strand
GAATCCTAGCAAATGGTATTAATGAATAAACTGAACACTGTAGAGCTAAGAAAAAGCTGCAAAAATGTTTGATGCAGATGTTTCTGTAGCATATTTGGTCCTGACGGGTGTGTTGACCGGGCACAACCATGTAAGCTGTGGTACAGTTTTATATGAGCTCTGCTGTCTCTGTAGTGTGTAACCGAGTGGGTGTGATGGGTTGTCTGTGATGGAGAGCAGTTTGTTCAGTGACCGCCTGTCCCTTGCTGCCCAATGACGATTCCAGATTAGTTTGTTGATCCTGCTACATGTCTACCAGCATCCCGAGAAAGTAGAGACTGTTCATCCGCCTGTTGTACACAGCATCACTGTTGGGTTCTCCAGTTCAGTGTCCAGTCATTTAAGTGAACTATGGAAGTCAGCAACCATCTCTTTGTCCTGGGGACGTTCAGGAAGGGGAGATTTTTGTTGGACCATCCCACAAAACGTCTCACCAGTACCTGTACTCTGACTCCTGCCCACCCAACCACTGCAGTGTCGTTAGAGAGCATCTGCATGTGGCTCGATTCCCTGTTACACTGGAAATCTATAGTGTAGAAAATCAACAGGACTGTCCTGTGTGGTTCCCCAGTAGTACTAACACCACATTAAAGATGGGCTTCACCATCCGTACAAACTGAGGAATCCAGGAGACGGTAGCAGTGGTGACAGCCAGCCTGAGCTTCTCTCATACATGCACACACACATGTTGCAAATTGCGGAAAACTGAATCCAGTTATTTTCAGTGAAACCAGTGCAGCAGTTTCCTTCCACAGCTTTTGTTGTTTTTAAATTGACAGTTATGCAGTAATACAGCAGATAAGACTGTGACTGAAGCGTCCCTGTCTTCTCTCTTCAGGCTGCTTCATGTCCGTAATGGCAACTGCAAGTACCACCTTGGGGAGGAGACCTTCAAGCTTGCTCAGTCTTACATGGACAAACTAGCCAAACATGGCCACCAGGCCAACAAGGCAGCGCTGTACGGCGAGCTCTGTGCCTTGCTCTTTGCCAAAAGCCACTATGACGAGGTGTGTAGCTTTGACCACTGAGGTGCTTTACAGTTTTGATACTGAGACAACTGAAAGTCCTTTCTGTCTGCAATGACCTTGTCTCTCAGGCGTACAGGTGGTGTATAGAGGCTATGAAGGAAATTACTCCAGGGCTGCCTGTCAAAGTAGTGGTTGATGTCCTTCGCCAGGCCTCCAAGGTAACACTCACACATATATTTATCGCTCAGATCAGTCTTTGTCTGAATTTTTACACTAGTCTTCCAGACACATGTGTAAACTGTGGATTGTCTCTTCCCTGCAGGCCTGCGTGGTGAAAAGAGAGTTCAGAAAAGCAGAGCAGCTGATCAAACATGCAGTGTTTCTAGCAAGGTAACCCGCTGGGTGTAATGAAGACTCGACAGGGTACTTTCTAACATCGCAGTTTCTGACTGAAAATATTGTCTTACAGAGAACATTTTGGACACAAGCATCCCAAGTACTCCGACACGCTGCTAGATTATGGATTTTACTTATTAAATGTGGACAACATATGCCAATCGGTTGCTATTTACCAGGTACGTAGAGCGATGTGCTACAGGAGTATGCTCTTGTTTTCAGTGATGTTATTTAATTCAATCTTGTCTGATGTACAAATCCCAGACAGCGCTGGATATCCGACAATCGGTCTTTGGGGGGAAGAACATCCATGTTGCCACAGCCCATGAAGACCTAGCCTACTCCTCATATGTGCACCAGTACAGCTCTGGGAAATTTGACAATGCTCTGTGAGTGCATCTTCTCAACTCGGCTAATTACATTCCTCATGAGCTGCCTTGTAAATGTAGTCCAACACCAAAAGTCAGACTCTGGTATTTGGGTAATGTGTATGCAGCTGCACATATCAAATGTTTAACTGTACACACGGGCAGACGTAAAGATGACTGGAGATGCCTGTTGTTTGTGTAATTAATCATGTGATGCTCCTCGTGTATACAAAGGCTGTGATTCAGCATTGCCTAATGGTGAGACCTTTGATCCACTTTTGGACCGTATGAGCTGCAAAACAACTTTGTTCAATGGAAACACTTGATATTCTTGGAAGTGTTTGTCCCCAATATGTAGAGTTTCCAGCCAAGTCTGAGTTACACGACTGAGTGCTGTGTTTGTCCCTCAGATTCCATGCAGAACGTGCCATAGACATCATAACTCACATTCTGCCTGAGGACCATCTTCTGCTGGCCTCCTCTAAGAGAGTCAAAGGTAAGGCAGGCAAAGTGGAGAGTAGTATTATGCTCGTGTGTGTGACTGGCTGCTTGTAATAAAGTACCTTGAAAGAACAATTTAAAACTGGTTCTTTGCTAAGTTGTCTATTTGTAGGTCAAACTTTTGTGGTTTGACAGATTAAAAAAACATTCAACAAGTGAGTGAAAAAGCAGCCGATGTCCAAACAAACAGTTTGAAAGAGCTTCAGGACGCCTGGAGAATTATTGATTAAGACCAGTTTACAGGGAGTCTGAATCCTTTAAAACATAAGAAGTTAGGGATAGCTCAAGACTTTTGCACAGTGCTGTATCTGTTTGAAGCTGTACATTATGTCTTAGACTCTATCCGCGTTTGCTTGTTTTTCCCCAACAGCCCTGATTCTGGAAGAAATTGCCATCGACTGTCACAATAAAGAGACAGAAGAGCGCCTCCTGCAGGAGGCTCACGACCTGCACCTCTCCTCGCTGCAGCTGGCCAAGAAGGCTTTCGGAGAGTTCAACGTACAGACAGCCAAACACTATGGCAACCTCGGACGACTCTACCAGTCCATGAGGAAGTTTAAGGTGAGGAGGACATGTGTGGTTTGTAATATTTGACACAATATTTAAAATTAAGGGGCATAAACCATCCCAGCGTGTGCCAGTTGTGCTGCCTTGTGATAAAAATAATCTCAGTGTAAGAAAAGGTCAACGGCAGAGAACGGCTATTCCATATTCACCTCATCTTGATTAAGAGATGAGTGTTTGTGTGAGAGTGAGTCACATTGTGCTTTTACAAGCACAAACCACTGTTTGTGGGAGACTGAATGGTTTTTGCTATTTAAAGCCAGAAATGATGAGATGTGAAGTATTGTCATTGCAGTTGGCTGGGATTACACAAATATCAGAGTGGTGCACATTTCTAAAGAGTGTGCACCAGTCTTAGATGCTGTCTTTGGCCTATAAAAAGCCAGAGTGGAGGTTAAAAGTAATCCTGCCGAAGTTCTAGTCTGCAGCTGAAATGACTTTGGGCAAGTATCTAATATCCTGCTGTTAATGAGAGACTGACTTGGGACTACTCGTTATTCCTTTTAGTCCATTGGAAATGGACTGGAAAACAATTTAAGTGTGAAAGGCCATAACTTGCTTTCAGAGTGTAATGTGACAACTTTACTTTGACCCAGTTACAACACTTACAGGCACTGAACCACTTTTTGTTTTCAGTGGAAACGTAGCTGGATGTTTGATTTATGGGAAAGGCCATGGAAACCAAATAAATATTGCCTTTGAGTTTTGTCTTTGTTTGTGATTCATATCTCTTTGTCTTGCACATGTATTTGTGTAACCAGGAGGCAGAGGAGATGCACATCAAAGCCATCCAGATTAAGGAGCAGCTACTGGGCCACGAAGACTATGAGGTGGCTCTGTCTGTGGGTCACCTGGCCTCCCTCTACAACTATGACATGAACCAGTACGAGGATGCAGAGAGGCTCTATCTGCGCTCCATCGCTATCGGTCAGTAAGAGCAGAACAACTTCACGTCCATGTTTTTTAGTGTCACAGTAAATGAGGCCCAAGGCCTGGGTCTTGATGTTGCTTCGTCACAGAACATGTTGTACTGAGATGCGTCATACTCAACCTACTTCTCAGTTAATTGCCAAGTTTTGCTGTTATTGTTATGTAATCATTTATGTAGAGCTGACATTAATCAGTCCAACACCTGACTTTACTTCGCTACAATGGAAGAGGGTAACATATTATCAAAAACGGGGCTCGAGTCAGAGAGACTGAATGAAACATGGTCTGTGATGTTTCTGTCTTCACAGGTAAAAAGCTGTTTGGCGAAGGTTACAGTGGGCTAGAGTACGACTACCGAGGCCTGATCAAACTCTACAACTCAGTGGGAAACTACGAGAAGGTGTTTGAATACCACAACGTACTGTCCAACTGGAACCGGCTGAGGGACCGGCAGTTTGCAGTGGCGGATGCCCTGGAGGACGTCAACACTACACCCCAGCAGACCCAGGAGGTGGTACAAGCTTTCCTATTGGCCCAGAGCCTAGGCCCCACCCGCCCCTGTCTCGGCTGATTGGTTGACCGAATGAGAAGAAGAGAGGAGGGAAAAGAGACAAGTGGGTGGGTTGTAGCCTGGTGTGGACATGATTTGAGCCCAAAATGTGATGCTTCAGTTTCACACCGATTAGTAACACAGCAAATTCAAACATCACTGGCAGCTTGGTTGACTTTATATGCTGCCAGTACACACACACAGACATACACACGTTTTCATGGAATAAAAAAAATAAATAGAGAAGACACTTATCAAACCTCATCAACACACTCTCACCATCAAGATGCAGTCACTGCGTTTCTCCAACAGAAAGAGGACACATGCCCGAGACTGGGGACTCGAAAAGAAACGTCAGACGTCCTATAAGGATGACGCACGACCTCCTCGCCTCTCATCTCACTCGCCTTTTTCTTCCTGGACAGCAGTTTTGCTTTTGTACCGTACCAGTGTAGCTCAGATCTCCGGGAGCGAACCCGTGTTCTCAAGAGCTGCACGACAGCATCTGTGGAATACCTGCACATCCATCAGCATCACTTGGCAGATCACAGCTGGAAATAGTTGGATATTTTTGACACTTGTACAGTTAAAGAAAATACAGATTGTACACTTGAGTTTTATTTGAAGGCTTTTTGTTGTTGTTGTTTTTGTTTTTTTTCTTTGCAATTAACTGAACGCGAACCCTCAAAGTTGCGTGGAGGAGAATGTGATAACACCAGGTGTGGTTTTTACACACAACAGGTTTTCACAGGTCTTTTTTTCCAGCTTAGTACTGACATAGCATCATTAAAATGCCAATAATTTATATGCAAACATATATGTTTATGTAGCCCTTTGTTTAAGTTTTCTTACTGAATGAGAAATGGCTCAACACTATGATAACAAGGGACACGGATGGGAGGGCAAAGAGGAAGCTGCTACATGTGCAAAGGCTCCGCAGCCTCGCTTTGTTCATCTTGAGGCTGTATGTGTGAGTGAGTGAGTGGAACACAACTCTCGGTGCCCAAGTGCTCCACCGATGACTACCAGCCTTACACCAGCTTGCAGTTATCTGTCTGTAGACGGACCCATATTTTGAAGTGCTAAATAAACTATTATATCCTTAACGGCGCTACAGTGGGGACCAATATTGTGTGCTTGTGTGCGTGTTTGCATAGCAGCCTGATTATTGTGCATGTGGCCTCTCTGCTTCACACCCTCCTGTCAGAAAATCCCATTAAAGTTCCTGATATGTTTTTCTGTTACTGGCCCATCGTTCAGAGTCTCGCTGTCCAGAATCTCATCTGTTGCTTTATTTAAAAGCTCAGCTGTCATTCTTCGGCTGGTTTTCAGTTTTACTCGACAGCTTAGCTCCATAGCAGGGGTGGGGGCACTCCAGGCCTCAAGGGCTGGCGTCCTGCAGGTTTTACATGTGTGCTTGATCCAACGCAGCTGGTTTAAATGGCTAAATTAAAAAGGTTTCCAGAGGCCTGACAATGAACTAATCATTTGATTCAGGTGTGTTGACCCAGGGTCATATCTAAAGCCTGCAGGACACCAGCTCTACAGCTGCCATGTTGGTATTTTAAAGCTAACTTAGGCTCTCTAGTGGACAAAGTATGCAACGGCCATTACATACTTTGTGCCGAAAGGGCTTTAAAGGAACATGTTCTTATTTTTAGACTGTAATATTGTATCTTTTCATTATTCTCAGTTCTAAATAATCCTTATTGACCTTATCCTGAGCCTTGGGGCAGCCACTCAAGTCAGTGTCTATCTGAAAACAGCTCTTTTAGTGCCTCTGTCTCTCTTAAAGCCAGCTCTCTTCTGCCTGTCACACACAAATAGTTTGAACAGCAGGTGTGTAGCCAGAGCTGTGTGCGTGACTTAACCATGTTAATGGGTTTGGCTCACTGACATGAGAAATGGTCCATTTTAAACCTGTTTGGATTTTGTTCTGTATATTTGGAGTAAGCTACAGTGCTGCGACAAAGTATTTGCCTCCTGATTTCTTCATTTCATGCATGTTTGTCACACTGCAGTGATTAAGATCATCAGACAACATTTAAAATGAGATAACATATGTTTTTAATTGATTTGTGATTTTTGGTGAGGGAAAAACGAACCTACCTGGCCCTGTTTGAAAAAGGAAAAAAACAAAAACAGCTTTTCATAAAAAGAACATCACAGTAAGAGCATGTGGAGGGAGTGGGAGTGGGCTGCTTGGATGATTAAGGATCTGGATGGAAAAAGAAATTCTGCTCTCGACGTACAGCTCGAGCGTGCTCGGGTTACGCAGCAGAACAACACAATCCCAAATATACCAGCAAGTCCATGACCTTAAACAGGTTGTTCATGGCCAACACCCCACCAGTGCTCCTCCATACTCGACCAGTTTTTAGACTTTAGGCCAGGTAGGTTTGGATAACTTTTTACCCTTAATCCTAATTTTGAGCTTATTCTGGTTATGTCTGTGTAACATTAACAGTTGTATGATGACCTGAAAGTGAGACAAAAATGCAAAAAACAATGTATATATCAAGAACGGGGCAAGCACTTGTTCACAGCACTGTTTATGTACCTGTGATCCTGTAAAGCCTTCCACTGCAGATGCTTTCAGTCTAATATTTAGTCCACAGTTTGGGAATCACCAGCTTCTCTGGATGGGATTTTTTTCGTTAGTGCAATTCTAACATTACACATGGACCCTTGTTTCACTAAAGCAGTCTGTCAATAGAAGAGGTGAAGGAGAAATGAGCGCTTAAAGAGACGCTGCGTAACAGTGGCGTGAAGAAAGGCATGGACGCATGCTGTAGCAGATGAAGGATGAGATTTTGCACAGTCGAGGCTGAACACAGGCTGTGGAGATTCTGTGCAACATTACTGAGAATGTGATGCCATGGATGAATAGTCCGCTGTTAATTTAGTATTTAGTTTGTTTTGAAAAGAACGAATGAAGAAAACGAGCTTTGCCTTGCTGTTGCTTCAGTGCTGTCAATGTCTCCCTCTGTAACAGTGATGTGAGTGGCTGTAGCTGAGGAGGTCGTCCAGCTCTCAGCTAAACACTCAGTGCTTTGGCTTAAATAGACCCCCCACCCCTCCACCTCTGAGTAGATTTCTTATCTACAGACTTTACTTGTAAACAGGTGCATACAAAGAGAAGGATCATGAATATTTCTTTGTCTTAAAAAGTGAATCATGGAGAAACTTTGCATGATTTGACACTGTGTGCTGTGAGGGCTACGTCTGCATCTTCTCCAGAGGATTACAAAACAGGTCTCAGCAGCAGTTTCTAATCCGGCTTCGGCTGAGGTGCAAGTTCCTTTTTCCTGCTTGGCCAAGATGATCTACTGATGTCTGAAAGGGAATAGTGTAGTTCAAGTGGTGGTGTCGGGGGTGGGGGGCACAGGACGAAGTTCAAAATGAAGCTGCGATGTCTCCAACAGCCCGCTTCTCTCTTCAGAGTTCAAAGGAGACGTGTGGGATGTGTTCACTGTTGTCCTGTTACTGCTTCACTGTTAGCTTCAAAAACATTAAAACATCGTTGACCATCACAGTTTCCCTCTTTGCTGTCCGTCAGCTGTACACATCTGGACTTCACCATCCACATCCCAGCAAACAACAGGAACACTTTTACACTGATGAGATGAAATATTCAGTTTATTTGATACTCAGTCCTTCAAGTTTTCTTCCTTTAAATCTGGCTTTAAGTATAGCTGAGTTATAGTGCATAATACAGCGAGTGGAAAGGAACTTCAGACTTTACTTGAAAATTGCCATTTTTGGCAATTGCCACTGCATTTCACTGTGAAACTTGTACTCCTTTTATAGACTAGCCTTACAGCTTCCATCACTGACATTTTACACACAAGACAGATTTTAAAGGGTTAGGATTGCTGCTATACAAATCATAATCATTTTTTTTATACATATATTTGATCGTGCTGGAATTAAAAGTACGCCCTGCAGAGCACATAAAAGAGGCAAACGAGGTAAAGTGTGCATAGTAGCAGGCACAGGCAGACGATCTTCCTGCGAGCATGCACAGGTGGGATGCCCAGGATTTGTAAAGTGTTCACTCTGCAAAGTGCTTCTATTGCCGGGCATCACTGGACAGGAGAAAATGAGGGTCGTTAGATCAGGTAGCGAGGCAGCAGAGAAAGCCACAAGGTGTCTTTGGATCAAGAAGGCAGATCTGTTGATGACTGCGGCTGGGAGTCTGATTAATCCAGGTGAGAGAGGGTGTCTGATGTTGAGAGGTTTAAAACCTGTGATGACCTCATGTTACATCACTGATGATGCATCCCAGCACACTAGTCTGTCATGCAGACCTCAACCAGGCACCGCTCATCACCCGAACACCACCATCACTACAGCGAAGCACGGTGGGGGCAGGATTACACTGTAGGGATGTTCCCTCTAATTTTTCATGTGTCTGAGCGAACACACAAACTCCCTGAGCGCCCCTTGGACCACTGTGAGCAACAGCAGACGTGTGCACTGTGGTCACGCCAGCATCGAATCCATCCAAGTTACATGGTTTATTAAAATAATCAGATTACAGCATTTATGTTAGACTACTTTTAATTAACTGCTTTAGCCCACTTACAATGAAAATTAAAAACAATCTTGTTCATGACCTGTGTAGTATGTTAACACTATTGGAAGGAAAAATAACTTGAACTCCAATTTTGAAAACACAACTTTCTAAAAAAGAAATTTATGAAGCTCTGACTCATATCATGAGTCTGAGTCTGTGGTCTGGGAGAGAGTCTGTAACTCTGTCTGCAAAATACAGTAAATAATGACCAATGTTGGGCAATTAATTATATAGTTACTTCTTCAAAAAAGTAACTGGGTTATGCAAACAACAACATTTTTTGCTGCTGTTTACCTAAAAATGCAGCCAAGGCGTTTTTTTTTAAATAAACATTTCAAACTATTTACAGAACAATCAGCTGTTCTGCATCAAATTTGATGCCACACAAATTATTTGTGCCGCTCCAAAAAATAATTTCTGTCCTCTTAGATGAAGGAGAACAACAGTCTGATACCTGCAGGCCTGACAGCAGCAGATGTGTCACTCCTGTAACACCTGTAACACTCAGCAGTCGCCTCATTGTTCTGACACACACAACAAAACTATTGACTACACTACACACTAACTACACACTAACTACACAAGAACATCGCAAATCTCTCACATCTCAAAAACACCGCCGTCACTCCTGTTTTTACCGTTTCTTCCCGCAGTAAATATAAACAACGACAGTATTCAGTAAAAAACAAAGAAAGATTGCAGATATTTTTATCACAACTCTGGTTTTACGTGGCCGATCAACACAATTTAAAAACTGGTATAAAGTCCACACTTTTCCGTCAGTTGTTCCGTCTGTCCTGCTCACATCTGCAATGGTTGTACACGTTGTCATTAACGTGGCTTCACTCCACATCAGCGACGCCGCTTTGCTCGCTAAAACACCGGTGTCGGCACATAAGGACGCTGTCAGCCTGTCAACCACGTGGATTAGCTGCGTATATACGAATGTGAATCGCATCATTGGCTGGACTGTGGGATAAAGTGGCATCGTTCTAATCCCATACGGGAGCCGCCAGTCACTGACTAACAATGCAAAACAGAATTGTTAAAGTTTTAATTTTAATTTCAATTCAGGTCAGAATTTTTTTTCCGTGCGCAACGCAAATTTTCTGTGCGCAGAGACCGTGCCAGCAGTGCGCAATTGCGCACGCGTGCAGCTTAGAGGGAACATTGGACTGTAGGGATGTTTTCGGCAGCAGGAACTGGGAAATGACTCAAGGATGAGGGAAAGAGCAATGCAGCACCATACGTAAACATCCTTGATGATAACCTGCTCAAGGGCACTATGGATCTCAGACTGGAGCAAATGTTCATCCTCCAACAGGACAGTGATGCTAAGCACACAGTTAAGATAACAAAGGAATAAATGGTATATGCCACATTTCTCTAGAAGGCTCTGCTGTTTTTCCTGCAGCAGCACGCAGCTGTCCGAGCGGACGTTTGAACAGTGGAGAAGTTCCCACGTGAAGAACGACGAACAAAGTGCCAGCCACTGCAGCACCATGCTGCCTTTCCAATACAGTTACATTAGCAGATAATTTCCTTTTCTCGGGATGTAACGGCCACTAAACACTTTGCACACACAACACATTTACAGCAAACACCGCACACATTTGCTTTATTAGATTTTTACAGTAACGTTGCATTTTAAGCCTTTTAAGTGGTCAAATAAAGTATATAAATATATTTCAAATGCATTTTATCTAACCATCAAAGTCTTAAGTCTCACAGATTTCCCTTTGGTAAACTGCCTTTCTGGGGGAATAACAGCAATGACAATGCAGGTGTTCAAGTACTGCTGACATTCCAAAGACTTCCTGTCCCCTCTAAATGACAAAAGCATTATTTCACAGTGTCAAGGTAACAGGATGAGCCTCATCTGCCAAATGCAAAATCAAATGTGATTTAAAAAGAGAAATCCAGCTCTTAGTTTCTTCCAGGTGCTCGATGTGTGTCCATATGCACCACACCTGCAGAGAAAACATCTGTGAGAGAGTTCTCCAGTGGACCGTTTGGGTTCATGTTTCAGACACATGAGTGTTTGCCACATAACCTCAGCTGACAGAGCCAGCACGCGGCCTGCAACCAGCAGCAACATCCCCACATGCTGGATCCACAGAGGCAGCTCCAACCAGTGGGACAGCACTCCCACTGGCATGGATACAGCCACCCAGGGAGGCAGTGCAAGCCGCCCACCACCCAAACTCCCAGAGGTGTCCGAAACCCTGGCAGCAAAGACATTTATGTGGAGCTGTGTACCAGCACTAGCTCAAACACGGTGGCAGGAGGATTACCGTTTGCCGTGACAGCCTGTACGAGTGGGGGGCTGCTGCCGAAGCTGTTCTTCCACTGCGCCCCCGGGTGTTGTGGTTATTCATGAACACACACCACTCCAGTGCAGACACCATCCAACCCCACTGCAATTCAATGCACCACCGCTGTTAGTGTGGCATAAATGTTAAGGCGGCAAAGAACTGCAGAGTTTTTCTGATTCCTCTCGTGTTTTTGTGATTCATCTGCCCCCCCCCCCCCCCCCTCTCATTTCCCCCCATTCATAAGCTCCTCCTCCAAGTACTCCTCCCATCTTCAAAATACTCTCTCCCTCTCTGTCCTTCTGTACGTCCTTTTCAGCTTAATGTCTCTGTTGGTTGTTTTCTCCTTCCTCAGTCTCCACCTTCACAACTCATAATAAGCCTTTACTTCACCTCGCTGCTTATCCCACTTTACTTTTGAATACTTCCTCATCCCACCACCAAGCCTCCTTGTTCCATTTCCTCTGTGCAGAGGCTGCCCCAAACACCTCCTCAGCAGGTTGATTACGGCTTTAGTCATCAATACCTCATCTCAAGTCTTTCCTGACCTCTGCACAACATTTTTTGCTGGTATTTAAGTAGAGCCTCGTTTTCATCGCCTTGTGCATGTGTGATGATGTGCTTCAAACGTAAGACCTTAAGCAGCAGACTCCACAGCATGCCTCTGCCCAGGTTATCGACAGCTACATCCAGCCATGCTGCAAACCTGGAGGTCAGGCCCAGCCTCCTTGCCAGCCAGCCGTCCACTGCTGCACAGAGAACAGTGGGGCTTAGATGGGATTAAACAGTTCTTATCTGCACTAAGAACAGTGTGAAGCTCATATTCAAGCAGCCCATGAAGACAGTTCTTACTTGTCATATGGAAAACACAAGTGATAAAAACTTCATCAAAGCTTAATGGACTCCGCCATAATATATTATTGCTTATAGATAAAAAGCTGGTGTCAAAACATCATCACCAGGACCCTGAATTCACCCGCAATGTACATCAGGACAAAACATGGACTCACAAAGACCAGCACCTTACTACTACCTTAATAATGCTTAATAGTGCAGCATTGTTATAAAGTGCTACACTTATTTCCTGAACGTTTACATTAGTCACACATCACTGTCAACATTATATTCAAACAGACCATTTATACAATCATATATAACTCACTGTAGCTAATTCATTTCTACGTTACTCCCTTCCTTCTTTGGTTATTTCAGCACTACCTGCACAGTTACGTTGTTACATTATCTGTGCAAAATCGACAAAAATCTGTTTCTTCAGTTATTTATAAAGATCTGTTCAGGGTTTACGGATGGGTGACAAATTAAAGGAAAACTTAACAAAGTCTCTTAGTACAGTTTTAGGATTAAAATAGGAGCTTCCATGCTCTGTGAGAAAAGAAGGAGGACAAATCAGGCCTGATTATTTAAGACCTTGTATGTGAGCAGCAGGATTTTGAATTCTGGATTTAACAGGAAGCCAATGAAGGGAAGCCAAAACAGGAGAAATCTGCTCTCTCTTTCTAGTCCCTGTCAGGACTCTTGCTGCAGCATTTTGGATTAGCTGAAGGCTTTTCAGGGAGTTTTTAGGACATCCTGATAATAATGAATTACAGTCGTCCAGCCTGGAAGTAATAAATGCATGAACTAGTTTTTCAGCGTCACTCTGAGACAGGATATTTCTAATTTTAGAGATGTTGCACAAATGGAAGAAAGCAGTCTTACATATTTGTTTAATATGTGCGTTGAAGGACATGTCCTGGTCAAAAATGACTCCAAGGTTCCTCACAGCGTTACTGGAGGCCAAGGTAATGCCATCCAGAGTAAGAATCTAGTTAGATACCATATTTCTAAGATTTTCAGGGCCGAGTACAATAACCTCAGTTTGATCTGAATTAAGAAGCAGAAAATTAGAGGCCATCCAGGTCTTTATGTCTTTAAGACATTCCTGCAGTTTAACTAATTGGTGTGTGTTATCTGGCTTCATGGACAGATAGAGCTGGGTGTCATCAGCATAGCAGTGAAAATGTATGCTATGTCTTCTAATGATGCTGCCTAAGGGAAGCATGTATGATGTAAACAGAATTGGTCCTAGCACTGAACCCTGTGGAACTCCATAATTAACCTCAGTGTGTGAAGAGGACTCTCCATTTACATGCACAAACTGGAGTCTATTAGATAGATATGATACAAACCACTGCAGCACAGTACCTGTAATACCTACAGCATGTAATCGCTCTAATAGGATATTATGGTCGACAGTATCGAACGCTGCACTGAGGTCTAGCAGGACAAGCACAGAGATGAGTCCACTGTCAGAGGCCATAGAAGGATCCTTTTAAATAGTCCAGAGTATGTGAAGCATTGTGGGTTAATTTATTATTAAACTGAGGCAGATAAAGTGCTTGAAGTTTACAGAATAAAGCGCTGTATGGTTAAAGGTAACTTTGAGTCTAAAGTGCCTTATGTGGTCAGTAAGACCTAAAAAAAGTATTTTAAATAGTCTTGAAATGCCCCTCTTCACATATGGTACATGTATGATCAACTGCATATACCTGCTGAGGAGAAATCCAGAAATTATTCAAGTTATTTTCAGCAAAGTCATTCAAAAGTTGTCTTCACAGATCCAGCGAGCTAAACAGAGGGTGCATTACCATCAAGAGATACACGCAGTGAGTAAAGAGGGAGAAACACTACTGGTAAGCAGCCCATGCAGCAAACACCAGCCAATCCTGATGTATCCTGAAAAACACAGAGACATGACAAACTGAGACTCACACAGTACTTGATACACTTAAGGCCAGCTCACAATTTCTACACATTTTTCAAGTGTGGTCATTCTGCTTCAGCAGCTTCCCAACACACCGAAATGCTCCAGCAGGCTAACAAGCTGCTTTATGTTCACAGCACCAGTTAAGTGACTCGTTATACAAACACACAGCAATGTAACACAACTGAGTGTTTCTCACCAACAATATTCGGCCAGTAAAGCAGAACTTGGAGCCCCATCTTCGGTTAAAGCCAAAGTCTCGTTGCAAAAATTACAACCTCTGTAACTACCCCCACAAATACGGCACCTGTGGTGTAATATATCCCCCAATGCTTTCAGTTTGTGTCTTGTACAGATCCCATGTGGTCGTTGAAGTGGCGCTTGTAGCGTTAAGTCCAAGTGCTAACTTCAGTTTCACACAAATTGTTACGTGCTTAAATTACACAAAATGTCAGAAATCTGCACCGTCGTGAACAAAAATCCAAACCTAACTTTTCATGATTTGTTAGGTTGACCCTCTGAGGTCCAAAATATAACTGGACATTTTTGACTCCTGTTGATTTTACATTTGTATTTCACCCTCAGATTGTTTCATTTTTATTTTCTTCCTGCCTTGTTTGGTATCATTCTTTTCAGCTCAACCTCATGTGTCTGAATTTAGTTGGTTTTTTTCACTGACTTACTGTATTAACACAACTGATCTGAAATCACACAAAAAAACCATAAAATCCTAGTAGTTAGGTTTTTTTACTGTCAAAACCACAGACATGTTGAGTAAATTATTTTTATAACTTGAAATGCAAATATAAATTGTACATTTTGAAAAGTTGTGCACACATTTTATAAACATATACAACTATTTATCTGAAAATGCAACCAATACATCTGGCATTTTTAAAATTTGGTACAACCATTTAAAAATACTACTATAACTAAAATGAAAGAACAATCAGGTGTCACAATAAGATGCCCCACAAATTACTTGTGCCAGTAAAAAAAATGTCCACCACAAGAGGACAACAGGAGGTGTAGCACTGCTCCTGTTTTCACCTGGTGACAGTGTTTACATTGCAATGTGCCTTTGTGACAGTCATTAGTGGCCTCACTGACACACAAAGCAAAACTATGACTACACAACACACTAACTATACACTCCACGCTAAACGTCACAAATCTCCCACATCTCAAAACCAGCTATCGATCTCTGTCTCTCTCTCGCTGTCTTGCTTTCCCCTCTTCCTAAACAACCAAATCCCAGATGCTGACTTTTTAAAAAAAAAAATTGGTCGACATGGTGCATTTTTCCATCGAGAGGAAAGAGGTCTCTTTTTTTCTTTCTTTACTGTTTTTGCACTCTCATTAGAAGATGCTTAATTTAAAAATAAAAAAAAAACAAGAAAGAAGAAAAAAAACCCAAACGTGACGATATTATTTAGAAAAAAGCATGGCTTTATACATATATATATATACATAAATATATATATAACTTTCAAAACGGGCTGAATGAAAGACTCCGCTTGATGCAGCTTGCAGCACATGAGTTGGAAGTGCAGCGTGTCCGTGGACCTCAGAGGGTTAATAACACTCACTTTATTCCATTTCCAGAGTGTAACGCCAACCATCTGTCTGAAATCTGAAATTCCCTTGGTGTTGATTCAAAATGTGCTCTGGCACAATCATAAGCATCGCTTACTACTGAAAACAAGAGGTCTGCGCTGTGGGTTGAACCATTTGTTAATGGTGGAGGGGGGTAACACTATGCAATATATTCAGTTTTAGAATTTATATTCACTGTTAACTGTAACTGCACTTAAAGTGTTAATACTATCTTATTTTAATAAACAACACTGTCATATGTAAAACTAGGGTGGCACTTGGGGTGGCAAGAGATCGTTTTAGGGTGACACTTGCCACCCCATGCCACCCTTCTAGATCCGCCCCTGCAAGCATTATGACAAACTTTAAATAAGTATTTACGACTTTGGTGTAAAAATTCTGAACTACAGAACGACTGACATAAGTGGACTACTTCCCACATTCACTGAAATGCAACAAACGCCATATACGCGTAAGACACTAGATATTGCAAACTTTCATCTGCTATGGGCCACCAGTCTCCTCTGACTGAACGTACCTTCGGGGGTCGCTGTGGGGAGAGTCAGCTAGCGTTATTCAGCAGCACCACCACACGGTGGGGCTGTTATCACTGCTTTGAACTGTGGCTGCACTCGTCGCACACTGACAGCTTGGTATGACTTCGCATACTAAGTAAAAGTGCTTTTTTGCATTTTCCCGGATAAGACTGAAAACCCCGTCTGAAGTCGAAACCCCCCACCCCTGTATGTGATTCGGGTTGCGTTCACTCGTATTAGAACTCGCAGATCAACTGACCTGTAGAGTCAGATCATGTGACAGAATGGAGGCGTCGCTGAAAAACATTCACCCGTTCACCACATACACATACCGCCAGGAGCCCATTTCACAATAAACGGATAAGGCGACAAACACCCCTGTCCAACTCAGCTCGTAACGTTTATTTCCTCACACTGCAATGAAATGAGGGGAGCATGGGGGCCAAGGAGTCGAGGATAGGATTCCTGTCATATGACGAGGCCGTTAAGAGAGGTAAGCCAAAAATCGTGGGAAGTAGAAATCTGTCGTTGCGCTAGGTTAGCTGTCTGCTTTTGGGCTAGCCATATGGAAAAGAGAACGTCCTGACCACCCGTTAAAGTGCAACGCTTTAACTGGGTTCACCTGTTATACGAAGTAGACGCCGGGTATAAAGTAAACGCACGGCCTCGATGGAATTGTTGTGCCCAGTATTCATTTCGGCATTAAAATTTGTCGAAAAGCTTCCTTATTTTTTCTGATGTTTAGTTAATCACTAGCTGAGCATGTATTTTCCGCAGTCGTTTGCCCTCGTAAGAGACAACGCTGGGTTGCAGCGGAAAGCGTATGTGGATAATGAAATCTTGAAAAATAACGTAGTTAAACAGTCGCTGTGTAAAATCTGACCGCGCCGAATTTAATTATTATTCCTTATAGCATTGAGATAATCCTGAAGTATTTTTATGAAGCGCGTGTCTTTATTTAAGTGCAAGGTCTAATTAAACTGGCAGGTTGTTGAACTAGGCTTGGTTTGACGTCCTGTCCAGCTAATTGCTGTGGGAGCTAGTGCTGGCTAGCGAGGAGGGATGGGCTGCGCGGACAGTATTTGGCGAAACAGTTGTGAAAGAAATCTCGAATCCGTGCTTGAATATATTTTTCATTTATATATCTTTTTGGATGGCGTCACAGGTTGCCTCTGTATCAAGCTAACTGCAGCTGACTAACGTTACTGTCTAGCTGCTACCACTAGCTTGCTTGTCTAGTAGCTAGACAGTTAGCTGGCTTTCACCTAAGTTGTCAGTGGGGAATGCCTCCAGACTGTTTGTTGCAGCCCTCGTCTCCCGGTTTTCAAACCGAGCCATGTGCTGCTTAATCGTTACTGTTGTTGCTAGTGAGCTGTCAGGTTCTGCGGAGCCTAGCGTCCACCAGCTAGCCGTGTAGTTGGAGCGGAACAACAACCAGTTGTGCTTTAAATAGCTGCCGCTGCAGTCAGTCTCTTAAAAATGATCAGGTGGGCTTTTTAACACTGGGGAAGCCATTGGCTGGTCTCTGGTAAACAAACAAGCGTTGACAGGCCTGTAATCTAATGCAGCGTCATGATGTATTTCAGCTCGCATGGGCTTTACTGGAAGCATTTTGTTGTCAGGTTAGTTTAAGTACGCACAGGTGAAGCAATGGATACAGTGTAAGCATAGCGGCACTTATGTAAGATATGGGTGAACATTTATCTGCAAACACACAGAGATCTTATCCCTGATGGCTTTCTTGTTGCACTTTACTCCCTGGGTTGGCAACAGCTGAACTTTGTCAGTCCGGATTCCAGCCATGAGAGCCTGTTACACATCTATTACTGTGTCATATCTTTACCAGGCTTCCGCAGGGAAGTTTGACCGGACATCTTTATTATTATTAATGTTATTATGTTGCCTTAGCAGAGTTTGGATTTTCGGGTAGCGTGACTTCAGTCTTTGTAATACTGCGGCTTAAATATGCCTCAAACAGATTGCCAGTTACACTCTGACGATCATATGTGACCATACACACAGACACACAGGGTGGAATTATCTAGTCGTCCAGTCTTATCAAAGCAGTCACATGGCACCATTTCTAATTGCTACAGCAGGCTTGACTGCCGCAGTTATGAGTTCAGTTTTCACGAGAGCCTATTCTGCCAGGACATCAGCAGCGTAATGGGCTTACAGTCAGAAAGATTCACCTTTGTTGTGTTATCCTCCGATCGCTCCTCACCATTATTTATTCATTCAAGCCTGATTTGTGCGTGGTAGTTTCTCGAGGGATAATTGTGCCTGAAACATTAGATCTGACCAAAAAGTGCGTGTTCCTCCTCATCGTCACTTTTCTGAAATAGAATAAACTCAAATCTTAGAAATGTGGGAAATCTAATATATAAACATGTAATAAGGGGTTCAAGAGACACACATCTGAGAGTGTTAAGATTTTAGAGGTAAAAGTCATCTTCCCTTTTTCTGTTGACTCACAGTACAATTGAACATTTACTCATGTGGGAGAGTGGAGCGTTAATTTGTTTGAGAGAAGGTTCGAGGCTCAAGTCCAAACATTTGGTGAGTGGCTTGCTGCAGTGACAGCTAACTTCGGGTCAGGTCTAGCGATGGTGTTTATTCCACACTGAACGGCTCCACATGCTTGAATCTGCTGTTATCATTACGATCATCGTTGTCCGTGAGGAACAGAGCTGACAGAACAGTAACGTGACCTGAACGAACATTTAACTGCATTTGTAAAACTATCAAGGATGATGGGTGTGATTCTCTCTTGAGTAATAAGGTTCGTTTTTAAAGTAATCTCACTTTGAATGGCACTTTACAGCAGGGAAGTGATGCTTCCATTTAGCAGCTGATTGTGCATACTGCAGCAGACAATAATGTTCACAAAGCTGTCCGTCCAGGGCCAGAGGTGGGCACTCATCATCGTGTATCATATGTGCTTATAGAGACTGTGGTCGAGGAGCCCGGGTACATTCACAGGCTCAGATTTTGGAGATTATTTTGGTTACATTCTGTTTTTCTTTTATACTCCTGTCTTTTTTACACTCCCCAGCCCACTAACTCCAGGCTGCTCTGATTGGTCAGCTTGCCCAGAGATGACAAGCAAATGAACTTAAATTCTAAAAAAACCAAAAACCCCTCCCACTCAGTCCAGAATGAACAGAGCTCTGTGTAAATTTCATACAGTAAAGCTTTTTCTTCGTGTTTGAGATACAGTTTTGATAGAATCAAAGCAACAGATTCGTTGTATTAAAGTTCCTCTCTGTGAGTTTTGGGGATTTCACGGCACCACTGTGATGCATTTTTGATTTCATGCATTAGAGCAACCAACAACAGCTTCTTGATAGCATGACTTTCAACCACCACGGGCACCTGCTCCTTCTACAAACATGGAAATCTCTCGTATGATTTAACAACACTTCTAACATCTGTTTTAGTCGTCATTTGGAAACAGTTCACATCAAAGAGTTCCTTCATATCCTAAACCTGAATAGATTACATAGCAGAATGTTTTACAGGATGCAATGAGGTGATTTAATATTATCGATACTGTATTTGTGAAAACAAACACTTTTTTAGAAATGTAATTCAGTCATTTTCACCCTCTGCTACTCCTGCCACTGAATCACAGTCAGTTTCTTTGCAGTGGGAATAATAGGAAGTGGAGCGCTGGAACACAAGTATAGTGTTCAGACCTGCACACTTCATAGAGTCGTAGTTGATTTTTGGACGTTCTGTGATGAAGAAAGCACAACTATTGTGCCACTTTCCTTTTTCACAGTGATGCTCGTGTTTTGCCGAGTTTAACGCCGATGTGCTTGTTGGCGTTCCTTCTTGTCAGTCAAATTCAAGAGGGAGCAGATGATATGGACCCTTCCAATCATGGTGGTGAGAGGCTGATCTCAGTTGTCACAGGTAGCCCTGTTGTTGATGAACTGGCCTTGAGGAAGACGTTTTTTAACCGAGCAACAATACGTAGCTTTAAAAATGTGGAGCTTCATCTGGATGTCTTTCTTGCTGTCCAGAATAATTGTTCATGATTTTGATGGAGCTGTCAAAGAGTTGGATTGACGTGTTTACCTGTTGTTGTGGTTCCTTGTGTTCTCAGTGAGACCGGTTCTTCTTAGTAATCTTTCCTGCCACTTTTCTGGAACACCTTCACGGGTTATTTGTACCTTTGTGGTTGACCACTATGTAGTTCAGCGATGCAACAACAACAACGGTCACTGTGACACACAGCCTCACACTCTACGTCAGCAGGCCTTATCAGCTGAGTTAATGCAGCGCTGCTTTGCATGGGGATGTAAATTTGTATTCTGCTGTCGTAGAAACCTCCAGTATGGTGTTTGCTATGGAAACGTGACTAGATAGCAGTGCAACAGTCTATACAACAATCTCTATATTTTGAGCAAAGTTGTAAATGTCAGGTTATTCCAGGATGCAGTTTAATATTGTGGAAATCCAGTGTGATGGAGCTTTCTACGACCACGTGGTATATGCTTCACAGCAAGTATTTATTTTTCATTGTTGAGCAAAGATAAGAAGTTTATCAGCTGTTAAACAGGCTCCTTGAGTTGGAGGTTGCTTAGTTTTTGGTCCTAGACTTCCTGCATGTGGTTACTGTAAGTTTACACCACACACAGGGATCTTAAGCCTTCTAGTGTTAGGAAAGGCACACAACAAGGGCATTCTTTTGTTTTTACACCAAAAGTACATGTTGAAGGTGCCGAGCTGGGGTGTGACGGTATTCTATCATTTCAAAATCAAGTACAGAATTCACAAGTCACATCTGAACGCCCCTTTGAATCACTGAAACGTATTTTTCATGTTCAGCTAGTGAAACATCAGGCTGAACAATGATAAATAATAAAGATTTCACTCGTCGCTTTTCATAAAACAGAGGGGATTTAAACGTAACCAAAGGTATTCACAAAACTGCTGAGTGTGCAACAGGGCAGCAAACCGAATAATGATGAGCAGGGCTGTGAGTGGGACGGACGTTAGACACAAGATGACAGCGAATGCTACCATTGGAGCAAATATCTGCGAGGCAGCATGTTGGGCTGCATCGCTTCTGTGTATGGATAAGTATGGAAGACCATTTCTTTGCACTGGGATATTTAACAAATTATGGAGACGGCGAACTCGGGCAGTACTGTGAGACACAGACTACTTCCAAAATTATTACAAATGACCAGAGGCTCCCCAGTAAGTCCCATTAGGACTTAAGGAGAGAAATCCCTCCACGTCTATGAATAAAAACCGAGTGTCGGTCCAAAGTTACTGTCCTGTCCTTCACCACTGGAAACTTGTTCTGCTCCTGTCATGGCTGCATTGTAGGTGGATGCATATCTTGTCATGGTAAAATTTTGAAACCTCATGTTGTCATTGCCAATAAGGTTTCATGCCTCTGGACATTCATCGATTGTGGTCCACATTTTATTTCCGTTTTATAGAAATTAATTGGAAGACTAGCTTTTTTTCAGTTGCACTTCTTATTTATTCTTTGCTTATTTCTGACTCTTAATGATCCTGTTTCCATCTGACATGAATGGTATCGTTAACCATCCATGAGCCCGTTCAGCCTCTGTAGGTGTTTCTTTTCCTTCCTTGGCTGTATTGTACAGTTTGTTTGCTTTTTTTAGAGTAATTGCTCTAAACTCAGAAGAATCTGTAATAGTCTTATTATGTAAAAACGATGTGTTGTTTTTGTTGTTCGCCTTTTTTTCCCTCTCCGACAGCACAAAATAGACCCTGAGAGTAAAAATGATATTCCTGTTTTATGTGGTTTTTCCTCTTGCCGACCCCACAACACAGCAGCCTCGTGCTGGTTGCGTGACATCATGTGCACAGGTGAAATGAGCTCTTCAAGAACAGCGCTGCATGTATGTTTGCGCCTCTAGATGTTTCTGTTGATGCTTTGCCCAGACTAAACAGGGCACCGAGGCACATGTGAGTTCAGGATTTGCTGCTTCAGAAGCCATGGTGGAGGCTTCCAGTCTCGACAGCAGCAGCGGCCGACCAGGCTCAGCTTATTTTATAGGACAGAAAACATCAAGTCACAGCAGGAGGTTCTGGCTGCTCCTCTACTGCCATGATGATTTAGCGAGGTGGCCATATAGTGGAAACCTGCTGTGAAGGTGTCTGTGTGGACAGTATGGCAGAGCCAAAGACAAGCTAAGGATGCAGTGACTTGTGTTACAGACGCAGTCTTTAGACAGCCTGAGACTGTGAGTGGCTGAAAAGTGTGTTTGGGGCACTCATAGAAATCACACCCATTGTTTTGTGTGACTCGAATGGTAGCCATTGCATTTAATGCCACTCAGTGTCTAAGAATACCCGGATTGCATCACAGCATTACAATACACAAAGTGTTCTCCATAATGAGGCCTTTCTTTGTTTACTTTCCCATTAGCGCGTCTTATTACAACAGTTTTCTGCTCTCTGGCAGTGCCAATCATCACGTTAGATCAGGAGTTCCAGGAGAACAATGTTTTATTTTATTTGACTCAAACTCGTCTTCGTTTGGTTTGCAGATTCTTCGTTCTGTATTTAGCGGAGCCCTTAAGTTATGTAAAAGTGACGCACGTTGAACTTGAAACAAACACAGAAGGTGTCATCAAGGCAAAGATGAAATGAGCGCAATATACAGGAAAATCAAAAGAACTGTGATGTATGAGAAATGGTTTTCACAAACGTAAATCATCAAAGGTTTATACCAAGAAAGCATTAAGGCATTGAACCAATGAAACAGTTATTTTGAAGCTTGATCTAAAGAAGAGTTTGATTTCATCAGTCGCAGTAAAAGATACAGTTTCAAAAGTAGAGACATCCTTGTTGCAGTTTTGGTGTCTGACTCCGATTTGTGATTTATTCATTTTGCTGATTCTCTTATAAGAACTGTAACTGACAGCATGTACATGCAAAATTCAACTTTCCTTCAATGCGCAGTGTCATTTACTTGTTTATGAAACTGTGTAGTTCCACCTGACTGCACTGAGTCACAGGATATTCTCTCACTTTAAGCGCTTTAATAAATTGAACTTAAAGGAGGTGCAAATAATTAACTGAAAATGAGTTGCTGTACGTGCACCTTTATCTGCTGGCATATTCTGCCTCACCAAGCAAAATAACAGATTTACATTAAAAACAACAAACATTGGATAATAAAATAATTTTTCAGTATGTTTATGACATCACCAGGACATGAACCCTTTTTCCTTCCTTGTAACTGCTTTGGTCCTCTGGTCTCAGTGAGGCTGCTGGCTCGGGGACAGCTTTGGTTCTAGAGCTTTCTTCTGTTAGCTTTAAAATGTCCATGCTCAGCTGGGTGAGAGGGTCAGTGTCTGACCAGGTTTGCTGTTACCACCATGCTGATCTTCCTGTGGTACTGGCATGTTAGCGACTGGCTGTGAGTGTGGGCGAAGGTATTTGATGGACTGCGTTTAATTTCCCAGTAAACATCAGTATCAGTAGAATCAGTTATTAAGGCCCTGTTTGTAAATGGCCAGTTTACAGTCACCAGTTAGCCAGAGTACCTGGAGGAGACCCACAGAGGCGCAGGGAGCCTCCTCGCAGTCAGGTGACAGTGCTCATTGTTTAACCAGTGTGTGACACTAAAAACAAAGAATTAAGAAATCATAAAAACTTTCTCAGACGTGCCCTCATTTTTAAAAAAATGTTTCTGATACATTTGGATGGTTTTATGTGATTGGAGTCATACATGGACTCTGTTTAGCATTCATTTTTAGCTTTTTGCAGTCTTCTTTCATATCCATACAGAAGAACGATGCCTTCTGCAGTTATTTTACTGGTGAGAGTCCCCCAAACTTATTTTACAAGCTCGGGCTTGCTAGCCACGACTATTTCAGACGTGTTTTCCTCAAAGTGGCAGGCTTGTTGTCTACAGAGTAGACAGCTTTTTTCCCTCGTCAGGTGGAAAACACATGAGCATGGGGTGGTTATTGAAGACAATCTTGTAAAATCTGCTTGGAAGCCTGAAGAACCAGTAACGACAGGACTATAATTTAGAACTCGTAGCTTTAAAAACAATAAGTGAAGCAGATGTTACAGGAGGGAAAGAGCCTGCCCTTCATTTATTATTCCCGTTGAAAGAAGCTGGTCTCTGGTTCGGTGGCTGTGTGCATTAAAAAGCTCATTTCAAGAGACTAAATTTGTAGAAGATGACCAGTGCAAGCAAATCTAAATTCAGTGCCAGACACAAATCCAGACATTCAATATTAACGAGCTGTTGGAGATCTGCTCCTCAGAACAGGTGTAATATCTTCATCAATGCAGTTACTGTTTTAAACAGAAATGATTTAACTTGATGAATATTTAACATCAGACTCCAAACTCATGAGGACTAAATGGGCTCCTCAGCCAGCTGTGCTCTGCTACCTCTGGTGAACCACCTCCACATCTGTCACCATGGAGATTGTGCAGCTCTCCTAGGACCTCCAGGGTATTTGTTATGCTTGCACTTGCTAATATGTGTGAGATGAAGGCCGCCACATCTTCACGATTCATGTGACTTTAAGGTGCCTGGTCATCATCGCCATAATATTAGATGTGTGTACGTTACGGCAGCGAGTCCCACTATAGGCTGTGAACATTTCCACAGGCCCAAATCGGAACAATAAGCCAAAACGTCTGTAGCCATCTATCTGTTTGTACCTTAATCTGCATTCTTGCATGGAGAGGTGGGAGGTGACTAATCGCTTTTCTACAGCCTCATTAAATCCTGTCCTGGTAGGTTAATGGTTAACTGGCTGGGCTGTTGATGCTTTGACGTTGGATGTATTTATATTACAGACTGTAATGATTTATGGAAGGTAATTAGAAATATGTTTCACTTGATTCGTAGTCATAATAAAAATACAACATTTTTTTATGCATTGGTCATGGACTGATGTCATTCAGTTTTCTCACGTGTCTTTTAATAAACTGCATCAATGTGGTTTGAAATTTCATGACCTCAGTTTATGTGCAGCTGCTGCAGCTGAATAGAGTGTGCTGAGTGCTGTTACTGCTGCTCTCTGGCTGCACAAGGTCAATTTATTGGTTGGTAATACAGATTATTGATAGGCCACAAAGAGGCGTTGGACCCTGAATTCATGCTTGTACGTGTGAAGAAGGGAGGGAGGGTGAAACATGAAAGGAAAACTAGTACTTACCCTGATTTGTTCCACTTCGTTGCTTTTGAACTGACCTTTGAACTCGAGTTAACGGTTGATCCAGTGTTTGGTTCACTTTTTCTTTCGAGTCGAGGCAGTGCAAAGCCAGTGTGAAGTGTCTGCTTTTTTCCTGTTCGTTTTCCAAATCTTTCATCGGTTTTCTTTATAAAATGAGTCAAAAAGCTCTGTTGGGACAAGCTCTTTATGTCTGAAGTCTACAGCTCAGACTCAGAGAGGAGCTCAGAATCTGAACTGAATAACGAATCATGTAACAAAATGAATTCATGAATCTGATTCTTATCATCCTTCACATTAAAAAACAACTTCAAAGATTTATTTGCTGTTTTTTTGTTGTTGTTGTTTGTTTGTTTTGTGGTTAATCAGAGATGTGGAGGACAGCCAGGTTTCTGTGGCTCTGCAGTGGTTGTACGGATCGTTTTCTGCTGCTTGTGTCATGAATACAGTTAGCTGCTACCTCTCATGACACACAAGGGGGCTTTAGTCTCTCTTCCTGCAGCTTTGTGCTCTGTGTTGATCCCCATGTGTGATTGGCTGCCTGCAGCCTGTGATTCAGCACTTGAGCATTAATCAGTCCTGTCTTCAGTTGGGTAGCTGTCACCTCTCATTGATGCATGGGTTCAGGCCCGAGTAGAAGGCGGGTACCCTGCTGACCTCAGACCCACAGCATGTAGCTAGGCCAGTTTATTAAAATGGCTTAGGTGTATTGTTAGAATTCCATCAATATTATTTGTACAGATTGCTTAATATAATTATATTT
The DNA here is from genome assembly GCF_900408965.1 of Simochromis diagramma. Taxonomy (NCBI): domain Eukaryota; kingdom Metazoa; phylum Chordata; class Actinopteri; order Cichliformes; family Cichlidae; genus Simochromis; species Simochromis diagramma. Next base: position 2,398,263 of record NW_024387332.1, on the reverse strand, counting down.
ATCAATATTGTCAATATATCTTATGGCTATAGAATTTGTGAAGATGTAATTCTCAAAGCTAAGCTCATCAGTGATGTTGTGGTCAGCTTTAATGCTAATCATGTAGGAGGATGTTTAGTAATCTGCCTGGGTACTATGGGATGTGCTAATGTATTAGGGTATTAGGGTTACATAATTGGATAGGTGCTGATGGAATTTGCTGCTTGCACGTTTGGAAAAGGCACCCGAGGCTGAAAGGTATGAAAGATATGCTCCCATCCAGATGATGGATGTCTTTTTCAGGTAGGGCCTTGTGTGTCAGCAGGACGCTGCTCGAGTGCACGCTTCATCTGTTACAACAGTATAGCTTCATGGTGCTGATCTGGCGTACCTCAGGTTCAACCTTTCAAACACTTTGCTCTCTCAAAAGTCCAGCAAATGCTTTCCTCAGTTCCCAGTAACACCACAAGTGGTGCTAAAATAGAGGGGATACAGAATTGTAACAACGTCTCTTAAAGCGGTACATTTTCTCATTTTAAATATTAAATATTTTATTGACAACTGATCATAAAAACAACATAGTGGATCTGCACCTCAGTCATTGCATTATGTGCACAGTGTTTTTGGCACTGGGGTTGTATTAGCAGTGATGAGAAAAATGAAATTAGTGAGCCGCATGAGCTCAGCATCAGCCTCTCGAGGCAGCCGTACATAAACAGGAGTATTAGCTGCTCCAGTTTCTGCAGTTGCCATCCAGCTTCACGTAGATTTTGTACTCGGCAGCTGGTAGGTTAATGACTGGCCAATGCATACTCTGTGGTCCTGCAGGTGCTTATGGGGTTCTGTGTGCACAGTTCATGAAGAGAAACATATTTCCCTGTAGTCCTAGCTGCACATCTCTGAACGTGGATGACTTATAAATGGCCCTAGATCACACAGACATGCAGCTTTTCTGCAAAGTACAAAAGGCTGTTTGGTGCCTTTAAAAACAGTCGTTTCTTTGTGTTTTCATTCAAATATTGTCAACTCTTCCCACACATGGATATTTAACAGAAGTTAATGTTAACCTTAGAGTGTCAAAACCAACACAAGATATTTGTTGTTTTGGATCAGAGCCATGTCTCCCTGCTTGCTACGGGAGAATCTGCAGAGATCTGTGTGCAAAAGGAGAGTGGGTGTGGGGCTTTGCCGAGCGAACACTGTATGTAGTCCAATTTTAAGGTATCGACCTTACTAGATATAAACTATATAGCAGCATCCTGCATTGCAACTAAAATCTAATGAAACATTTTAGCTGCTGATGTTGCTCAAAGATTCCTTGGCAGTCAGTTCTGCTCTTTAGGTGCAGATCCACCACTGAAATCAGTGCTAGGCATGAGAACTTCGGAGGCAGCTAAGTAGGGGTAGCTGTGTTCACTGGAGGAGCCAAGGTCACTGCCATTGGGTGGCATTGGGCGTATGCAGAATTGGCCTTCTCATGAGCCCTTTTCAGGATTTCTGTTTCAGGATCCCTAGATCCACAAGGTGATGTAATATTTGTGTGTGTGTGACTGCAGTGACATTTCTGAGCTCAAAGACGACATCAGATGTTGCAGCTTGTTTTAGTACATGTGGAAAAATGTGACATAGTTAACAGCAAGGTTTAAAGGAGTGGACAGCCGTTTGTCCTGCTTCCGCAGGATGAAAGAAAAAGGTCAGGACACCAGTGATCTACTGGTGCCTCAGTCTGGGTAAGGTCACATGGATGTTAGGCATCGCCCCCCCAGTGGGAAGTAAAATCACTGTTTTTGTCACTTTTTTCCACAAATCAATAGACTTTATCGACTGTTGCCACACAGGTGCGTACACACACACACACACACACACACACACACACACACACACACACACACCTTCTATTAAGTTGATCTTTGGCTTCATACTTGAAGATGTGGTTTATCATTGTTGGCCTGTTGCAGATTTTAGTGATATGAAAGAAATGCAAACACTTGCACTACGAGGGAAATTCAATACAGCCGGGCTTTCTTTGCTTTAGCGGAGTTGAAAAAATCTAAAACCCCAGCTGGACATAACAGGTATCACAACGGTGGTTATCAGCTTCCTGTGTTAAGCTGAGCTTTCTGCTCTGGGTCCGATGCACATTCTCATCAAAGGGGCTTTTAATGTGTTGCCCGACTCTCCTTCAGCACAGAATAATCCCCACGAGCACAGCCGACTCCAGTGAGTGTTATCAAATGATTATATTGAAATGGTGATAAAATCTAACATTACATTGCAACACTGTTGCAAAGAAGACAGGAAATTAATGTTGCAGAAAATTGTTAATCCTGTGTTTTAGCGCCCAGAGCGGTACGATGAGCATTTTAATCAGAGTTAATTGTTTTAAGTGTGGGTGTGCTCACGGTGCTGCTGTTCATTTTTAACATGACTGCCTCACATTAGAGCTCAGAAACTTTAAACTGGATCCATTTAAACACTGAAACTTTCTGACCCACCGGCTAATGAAGGAGATGTGGAAATCCTTTTAGTTTGCCTGCACACAAAGGGAAATTAACTTCATTGATCAAATAGCTATTCTTGGTTGTTGTTGTGTGTTCTAGTAGCTTCCAATTCAACAGTGTAAAGGAGACTTGGCAGCAAAGTAAAGCAAAAATGTATAGATTTCTGGCATCACCAAAAGAATAGACTGCACAAGCCACTAACAACAAGATGCACAGTTTGCACTGCTCTAACTTTGTAGCTTCATTTGCTGTTAGTAAGCTAAACGGCTTAACAACTGGCACATAGAGAATACAGAGAATTTACATTGCAGTTAAAATATGATGCAAATAAAAGAGTTTCTCTAAGGTTTTGTGCTCAGAAGAAGTTGCCATGGTGAGTTGGTCAGTTACAAAGAGGGCCACTTTGGTAACACCAAGAACTCTGACTTGAAGCTCGACGTAGCTCACTGACCCATTAATCTCGCTTTGCTTTGGCTCAGCATCAGAGCTTTTCTGCAAAATGGGGCCATCGTGGCTCAAGAGTTGGGAGTTCGCCTTGTAATCGGAAGGTTTCCGGTTCGAGCCCCGGCTCCGACAGTCTCGGTCGTTGTGTCCTTGGGCGAGACACTTCACCCGTTGCCTACTGGTGGTGGTCAGAGGGCCCGGTGGCGCCAGTGTCCGGCAGCCTCGCCTCTGTCAGTGCGCCCCAGGGTGGCTGTGGCTACAATGTAGCTGCCATCACCAGTGTGTGAATGTGTGGATGACTGGTTGTGTAAAGCGCTTTGGGGTCCTTAGGGGCTAGAAAAGCGCTATACAAATACAGGCCAAAATTACCAAGATTTTAAAAAAGCAGCCCTCAGACGTCTAACTTTGGGACATCTTCATCTTTATACCAGCGATGACTTATTAAAGAAAGTGAAAGGCGTAGGGTTAGACGTGCACAGCTTCTTTGGATTCGCAACACGCAAGCTAAAATGCCCATGTAGTTTTCAGCCAGCAGAAGCAGCAGATACACGAGGCACCAGTGAAATAAATGTTCACAGTTCAGAGCTGTTGCACTCCGTCGGGTGGATGTCATTAAGCGCTGATGTTTGTTGGTGTCATTCCATGTTTCAGTGGCTCTCACCGCTGTGCACCAGGAAACCATTTCTGTGTTGTAATAGACTGCACGCAGGCGTCGTTACAGCAGCTGGAGTGATCTGTGAAAAGGACCGGAGGCCTTTTTTAATAGAATTCATGTCTCCCAAAACAAAACACACACGATTCCCATCCATTATCTCAGAACACGAGATCATGTATTATTTTCTAATGATAGTCTGTTTTTTACATTCCGTGCAGTTTCCACTCATATTTAGTATTACCACAACCTGCACACCAACCTGCAGGACTATGCAGGGAGCAGATAAACCCATGACTCTTTGGGACAGTGGCTTTCTTTAGTCTTGTTGTCTCTGCGAGGTTGTCAGTGACCTGTAAATACCTTCTGATCGTCAGCTTACCTTTCATAAAACCACATCTTGGCACTTTTTTGGCACTTGACACAGTTTTCATGTGTTGTGCCCAAAAACCAGGATAATTGAAAAGGTTCTTGTTCTGTGTTGCGCCTGTGTCCAGCAGACGTGTTGTTAGTTTTATACATTTATATAATGCTCTCCTAGTCTTGCTGACCACTTACTTACTTTGCATTTGTACAGCACTTTATTCTGTAGACTTAAACCACATCATAGCCAATTTAAAATCCACCCAGGAAACCCCGGCTGTGGTTTGGGTTCTTCATGCTGCGAGGAGACACCACTCTAACGATGTGCTCGTCCTCTCAGGCAGGAGAAAAGCCTCAGTAGCAGTGTGACCTTTAACATTTTTCAAACTCGCTGAGCCTGTATCTATAAATTAATTTTTTAGGTTTTGTATGGTTCAGTTTTTCTGTTTTTGTGGAAATAAATGTGAAGAATGAAGGTGGAGTCACACCCTGCCCATCAGCTGATCTTACAACTCTTACTTAAATTACCTGAAGAGACACCAGCTCCCTCCTCATACCTGTTATGTCAGTTCGGTCAAACACCAGCACCCTGCTGTTACTGCTGAAAGGCATTTGCGGTAATTTATTTGCGTCACTTCATTAGCACAGCCCGTTAACACAAATTGTGCATTCTTAGTAAAGTTTGATCCAGCTGAGGCCGTTAGTTTAAGGCTTTGTCTGTGTGACAGTAGTCAGAGTGAAACTGTGTCTGTGGAGATGACAAAGGTTACTGGGCCAACCAAGGTATATGCATGGTGTGTGCGCCCGCACCGTCACTTCCTGTAAATGGGGTTTGAACTCTGTTTTGTTGTTAAACTGATTTTTACTTCTTCTTTTTTTTTTTTTTTTTTTGCGCCTGTCCCGTTTGGCTCTTTTGCATCAGAATTATTGTCTAAAGGCAAAGAAAGATGCCCAACGGATTTACTTTACCAAATTGACCATCCCAGCCTTGCCGTAGTGGTCCATTTGATTCACCTTTTATTGTTTATTTTATTTTCACTTACTGAATACGGGACAGACTTGACTGGAGGAAAGAAGGGGAGAAAGAAAGAGGGAAAGAGAAACAGCTGAGAAGAGGGACGGGGGAGAAGGGCAAAAAACAAAAACCAACAGAATGAGCAGAGAGAAAAAAAAAAATGCATATATCAATCACCTGGATCACCTGCTGAGAAAGAAAAAAGAAAACAAGCAGAAGAGAACAAGAGTAATAGAATAAACAACATCACAATGATATATGGGAATATGACAGTAAATACTAAATATTAAACATTATTGTGCAGCACATAAGATCAACAGAACACAGTGTGCTTTGAGGTAGGAGCCAAAAAGGGTGTAGTTTGTGTGTGTGATCACCCGTGTGTACACCTGTGAGCATGGACGCGCTTGTTTTTTTAAAAGGTTCCTTCATGTAATGATCTGCTAGAGGGTGTGGGGGGGCCGCAGCCCCGTCCTCCAGGGCATGAAGCAGGTATGGAGGAGATCAAAACTCCAGACATCCAGAGGCCCCCAGAACACAAGAGACCAAGGAAGACCAACAGAGGGGCAGCCGCGCCACTGTCCCAGAAAGAGCTGAGGAGAGTCCCAGATGAGGGCTCACTCAGCAGCCGCGGAGCAGAAGCCAGGGGGAGTTGCAGTGACGCGCCCGTGAGCTCCGCCGGCAGCCAGCCGTGCCTGAGTGACCGAGCCCCAGGCCGAGAGGCCGGGGGCACCCCACCTCTGAAGTGGCCCGAGCGAGCCCCAGGCTCCAGGCCCCGATAAGCGGCCACCAAGGAGTGAGCCGGTGTGTACCTGGACGCCCATCCCCAGACACAAAGAACCACCAACGCACCGACACCTGAGGGAGTCCGCCACTGGCAGGGGAAGTGGTGGGGGGGGGAGATAGGCCTCCATACCTTGGAGGGCCTGAGATGTCCCCAGAGAGGTGGCGTCTGATACCCGACCTGACATATAGACACAGACATACAGGCACACACAGATACAAACATCCATTCCCACCCTCATGCTCTCATATGCACTTACTCCACACTCAACCAACGTGGAGACAGACATGAAGAGACGCTGTACACACGGTCACACTCCCCAAGCGTACTCTACAAACCGGGTCTAGGTACCCTTGCCCCTGGAGGGGGGAACTGCACCCAGACCCAGGTGGTGTTACCCTTTTCCCTGCGGTGGGGGGAGGCAGACCGCCCCGACTCCGCAGCAGCAGGGAGGCCCCACACTCCAGACCGCAGTCGGACGGCCAACTCCTCCTCCTAGCCCCCCCCGCTCCAGCAGGCCGCAGAGAATGGGGGTGAGAGAAGACTCCAAACCTCCCTCCACCCGCTCATTGTAGTGTTGATGCATGTGTGTTCTAAGGTGCATTTAAAACCCAGGAGGGCATGGAGCTACCTGCCAGAGAGCAGCAGGTAAGCGCATAGTCCCTCCTGATAGCCCTCAATGTCTACGTGTATTTAAAATTGAGGGGTGGGCAACGACGCCAGGGGTGAGGTGTTTACTTTTTTTAAATAAAGATTTATGTCCAGTTACTCTTGGTTACTTGCTAAAGAGAAGTCAGAGGTATGTGATTGGCTCAGTTTTACTGATTATCTGCCTGTCAGCAAGATTACAGTAAAAGTAACTGGCTGCATTTCAGTAAACTTAGTGGAGAGGTGGAGCATGGTCAGAAGAAGAACCTTTTGGATTTTAGTGTTGTTACTTTCTTTAGGACATTGTCTCGGTGGAAGGCGTGCTCTCCGGGTCTCCTCGGATGTCGTTAGCCTGCGTGCACGGGCTCTGCTTTTTTGTTAAAGGCACAGTAGTCCACTGTTATTTGAATTAGCTGTTGCACCCTAACACCAACGTATCCAGGTAAAAGCGATTCTCTTTTAATGTCTCTCCTCTTAAACTTTTAGTTGGAAATAAAGTTTATTGCTCAAAATGAGTTTATGCCTGAATGTTGCCGGCTAACATCGCGGTGACAGTGTGTGTCTGGGTAGGCTTTATGGTCAAACCTGAAACCCCATGAGCACTACTGCCCCTACTGGCTCTGTCGAAATAGGTGATATCAGAAACCCGAGTGTGGTTCAGAGACGCTTATAAAGAAAAGTTTCCATAAAGGCGGAATAACAGCTTTTAAGAGAGTTGTTGATGGAACTCTGCATGAGCAGTTTTCCGTAAGACGCAAACAAAAATGTCATATGTGCTTCTTGCTTTGACCTTGTGCTGTCGAAGGGTTAAATTTAACTGATTCAGCTGAAGCTGTGACAGAAAATATTACACGTGTATTAAAGAGCAGTTGTCGAAGTGGAGCTGATTAGACAGCATCAACAATGTGAGCGTTGACAGAGAGGCGTGGTTGTATTAATGTAATCATGTAACTGTGTGAAAGAAAGACTGAGATTGTTTTTACGTTTGCCTTAAGTGCACTAAAAAGTCGAATCATCACACGTTACAAAGGATGTGCAGATATCACTGGCTTTAACGGATGTGCATGTTTGCATATTTATCACACATGGTTAGCTTTGACTTTGACCACATGAATCTGTTTTTAAGCTCTATTTTGGTCTCCACCATCTCCAGTGACGGTGTGTCTTTGTTATCATATAAACAACATCTTGCATTGTAAACATATTCTCCAATCAGACTTTAAAATACCTCGATGACGATGGAGATTCTAGTGCTCTCCATCCCGTCCTCATCAACATCTCATAAGCTTCTCTGGAAAATTTCTCAAGATTTGTTGCACACTTGGAATCAAGGATGAGCTAAAGTTTAGCTGATATGTCAATGAACATTTAAAGGTCAAGAATAGTCCAATAACTGTTATGGTAATTATTAGGGGTGCAACGATACACAAAATTCACGGTTCGGTTCGATACTTTGGTGTCACGGTTCGATATTTTTTCGATACAAAAAAAATGTTCATGCCTTTTTAATTTGTCATTTATTAAAATTATAAATATATATTTTAACTCAAAAGTACAGTTTTTAAATTTAACCCTAACCCTTGTGCGTGTTTTTTATTTTGACAGCGAGTGCGCACCTGCGGACCACTTATGTGCAGCCCTGGTTATTTAGCTCATCATATTGCAGCCACAGAAATTCTTTTGTCCATGAAACCATAAAGCTGCACTTTCTTTTTGCCGTATAGTCTGATTTGTCATAACTTCTCCGTTTTGTGGTAAGCTTTTCTTTGGCTGTCACTTCTTCACCGTGACCTGTCTTATTTGGCTCAGCAGAACTAAAATATATATATCCTGCTGCTTTTACACACACACACATAATGCTCAGCGATTCTCTGCGTGATCAACCTCTCACATGTTTAAGCTGCGGGAGATTTCACTTGTCATGTTTGCATAGTAAGCTAACGATTAATAAGACGATGTCAGAGGAATTGGTGCGCAAATTATCATCACTCACAGATCAGTGCTGTCGCTCTCTATACACAGTTCGCACGATTGCAAAGTGAAAGCAAAAAAACAAGCGCAAATTCAAACGCGATTTCAATATGTCACATATTGACAGTGGCTCACCGATGCCAATGACATAATTACCCAGCTACATTTCTGAAAGAATGCAAAAGCATTGACATATATTTTTCCTACAATAGCCCGACGGGCAGGGAAGAGATAGATTTTGGTAGCCCGACTGAAAAAATCGCTAGCCCCAGGACGTCGGGCTAGCGATATTGCGAGCCCTGTATCTGATTGAGGAATCACTCATCTTTGGAAAAGAGAGTTTATTACAGAGAAATGTCTCTTTCCAAAATAAAAGCTATACTATCCGCTTCTTCTGGGCTATATTCTCAGCAGCATAAGGAGAATCATGTGCTAACAGCTGTCTAAATGACTCGGCTAAAGTTAGTAGCATGCTTGTTGTTTTTGTCTTTGCACTAGGATGATGTAGGTGTAAATGTGCAGTCATATTCGTTGTGTTCCCACTAGTGCTTTCAGGCTAATCTCGTTGAAATGACCTTAACGCCACAACACGGCAAATCTCCGTTAACGAGCTACCGCCGATCGCCCCGTGCATGGGGCTAGACGGCCAACACGTTAACCAGCTAACTGCGCTAACACACTAGTTCCCACCCATGTAATTGAGCATTGCGTGGCACATCCAACATACTGTTTTACTTTAGTCCATGACTCGCTTACCTTCAGGGTCATACGTCACATGAAAACCAAAATAATTCCAAACGCCAGATCTGAATGAGGGTGGGGAGGTCCATGTTGCAACTTCTGTCTTGCTAGCTTGCCCTGCGCTCTTCCTTCTGACGATGCTGTCTGTGTTGAGCGCTCAGTGAATCTGTGTTCGACTACTCCGCCTAGGCTGCACTGTCGAGCGCAGATCCACTGAGCGCTCAACACAGACAGCATCGTCAGAAGGAAAATTGATAAAATAAATTACAAATGTTGTATTGTTCGATACATATGCGTACTGAACCGAAAGCACTGTATCGAACGGTTCAATATCGATACGAGTATCGTTGCACCCCTAGTAATTATGTCATAGTTAGCACAGTCCTGTCTGTCATAACTAGAGATGGACTGATCCGATATTAGGTATCGGTATCGGTCCGATACTGACGTAAATTACTGGATCGGATATCGGCGAGAAATAAAAAAGGTAATCCGATCCATTAGATATCAAAAAAGCACCTCACAAAACTTGCTACACGGCGTAACTCGGTTCATAACCGTAGCACATCAGAGCAGTGTGGTCACGTGATAGAGCGGGTGTGTGTATTTGTAGCCTCGCTACCAAACCAGCATTTCATCTCCGAGGAAGTTATCCCAGAGAGAAGTAAAGCAAGTGTGTAAGTTCATCTCTGAATGTTTGTAAAGCATTCCAGCATTAAGCTTAACAACCTATGGAGCGACTGCCTCTTCTCTCTCCCTCTCCTGCTGCTACTTCAATCATGAAACTGATCAATGATCAGCTGATCGTCTCTCTTGTTTGTTTTTGGCCCACTTTGCGCCAGAAAGAGGAAACCAGCGGCTGAACAGCAGCAGCACGTTTAAGCTTGATCAGCTGTTGTTAGAATTTATTTAATATTACTTTCTACTCGAGGATCTTTTTCTACGTAGCTGACGCTGGTAACTGTGCAGGGGCGGATCTAGCAAAGTTTAGCCAGGGGGGCCGATAGGGCATTAACAGGGAAAAGGGGGCACAAAGACATACTTTTCTTTCTTATTATCATTTAAAATGTCTAGCTTTTAATAAATAATTATCCGAATCTTACACCCAAAGTTTTAATTTGATGTAAAATGAATAGAAGTCCATTACTGTATATAGTAACTGTTAAGTCTAATATACCCTAGTAAGCTATACTACTTTTTCCTTTGGGAAGGTACCATCTGTGCAGTCTGCAGTTCTGTTGAAGAAAGATGTTGAATCTATTTAATTATTCTTGAAAAATTATTTATTTCTGTGCATTTTTCCCCACACTGCATCAAATTAAAGTTGATTACGACGATTAAGCATCATGAGGTGGAGGGTGGGGGGTGGCTCCCTATTTTTTTGCTGGGAGTTTGCAACCCTATTAGTTAGGTTGCTTAATATTTCTGCTAAGTGCTCTTTAAAATACCAGAATAGGGAGGCTGGTGCAGGTTTAAGTTTATTAGATTGATCAGTGTTGCTGAACTATGAAATATTTTGGGTGTAGTGTATTTTTTTTTTTACATACAGGTATAACAGAATAGCTTTAGTGTTGTTGTTTATTTAAACTTGAGTATGAACTTATACAAAATGCAGCAATATATTAAAAAAAACAGTTTTATTGATTAAAAAAAACACACTATATCGGATTCATATCGGTATCTGCAGATATCCAAATTTATGGTATCGGACATAAAAAAAGTGGTATCGTGCCACACTAACCTGCAACCTCTCTGATTGGTGGAGGCATATAAATACAAGTAGCCACAAGTGGTGTAATTGCAGCAATGGCTGTAATGGAAGCTGCATAGTGTAGTGGTAAGACTACACACCTCTGGAGCGGGGGTTGCAAGTTCGATTTCCACCCGGTATCCAGTAAGGGTCCTGGCTATGACCCCCATGCTAGAAACAAGCCCTGGAGTGGCGTGGCTACGTCTGCAGCCTGTCCACAGTTCAGGACACAAGCATGTCACTGCATGTTCACTATATGTTGTACTGTGACAAACAACAGTTGTATATTTGCAATTACATAAGCAGTGTAGAAAATGAGCATACTGAAATGACTAAAGTTTCTTTCTTTAAAGCCACACTTTAATGCAGACAAGGTCAAATTTAAGGACGTCCGTTATTTGTAGTCTCTTAAGACTACAACAGGAAACACACTGTTTTAGTTTATCATTGATTCAGAAAACATCAAAGTTGCGCTTGGATCATTTGATAGGCTACTCTCTGTCGAGCAACATCCAATCCTGAAGCAGATGGACCAGTCATCCAATCTAATCAGACATTTGTCAAAACCAGTCGAGCAGTTCTGTCATGCTGCTGTGGCTCCAACCCCAGCACTACCAAGCTTTTCATATGGAGTCTTTAAAGTGCCCTCAATTTCTAACTAATGTACCTACATTTGTATTTGCTAATTTACTGCAGCTTATCCCTGTTGAACTGTGATTGGCTGCTGAAAGCTGATAGTTAATGATTCCGTTTTACTGCACGCTGACCCCTTACCTATCAGATGAGCGGCACCTACTGGTATCTTGTTGATCATTTAGCTACAATGTGGTCATGGAAGCTGTAAACAGGATCCTTTTCAGCCGTTAGTCAGCAGTTTGCTGTCACCGCTGTGTATAGTCGGTGACATTGTTCGCTACAGCGCCACAGTTACTACTACATGTGTAAGCAGCTTTGTCATTTTTACCAACTGTTCCAGAGTTAATCTATGGATTAACGACATGACACCGTTAAACTTCTTTTTCAGGCGCTTCTGTTAGAAGATCATTTTAACCGTTGCATTAAAAGCGTTTCCTCTGTTTACTGTAATTGGATGGAAGTCATTCTTTCTGTGTTGCTGCCAACAGTTGTGCTGCAGTCCTAGTGAAGTGAAGGTGAAAGAAATCTGGCATCTAGTCCTCAGAGCTTCAAACAATGACATTTAAAAACATTAAAGACGTATTTCAGGACCATCCAGACCTTGGTCCTAATACAGTTTTTAAACTGTTGCAGCCATTGCTTGTTTCTTTACTGTTTATCTTTCGTGGATTCTGTTTTTCTCTTGCAGACTCGTAGCATGACTTCGCAAACAACTGCAGATCAGCTCTCCGTCTCTGTTGATGTAATCCCATCTCTGTTTGTCTCTCTGTAGTCACTGATGTGGAACTGAAGCGGCTGAAAGATGCCTTCAAAAGAACCAGTGGCCTCTCCTATTACATGACCCAGCAGTGTTTCTACAGGGAAGTGCTGGGAGATGGAGTTCCCCCTAAAGTCGCAGAGGTAAGCCACAATGATGTCACACCACGTATTCTGAGTGGGTAACGGTGGCGGCAGTTTCCAGGAAGCCAACAAAATCAGTTCGGTTATGCCTTAGCAGTGTGACCAACGAGCTTTGTATGAAGGATTTTATTGTAAGTTACAAGCTAGAGATTTTAGTTGTAGTGAGGGGCCATTTCACCTCACATTAGGCTCAGCCTTGCATTCCACTGAAAGACTTATTGATCCAATAAAAAGGTATCATTACCATTTTATAGCTCTGTGTTTCCTGTTGAAAATCATCAGTCTGATGTTCGAGGCTAAAGAACAGCCAAAGTTCTGCAGGGGAATAAATATAGAATAGCAACGTTGTTTCCAGTTTATTTATAGCTGCTTAAAGGAGACTCTTCGTGCAGATACAGAGGAGAGTCTGTTTTTATTTGAAGTAACTGAATCATTAAAGTAATCAACACAGACCTAGACTTGATATATACAGCTGGTGTATATGCAACAGTATGACGATATACGTATAATATAGTCTGACTACAGTTTCCCTCACACATCCCCATCTGACAGAGCTTCCTCCTGTCACTTTTTACGACTTGTCATTCTCATGTTACACATTTGAAACCTGCTCTTCTTCTTCTTCTTCTTCTTCTGGTGAAGTTGACAGATTTAAAAATACTCTGGAGGAATATAGACTGAAATGAAATGTAAAGACTCAAAGTGTAATAGTCATTGAAGAATGGGCAGTTTATCTTTCTCTCTATAGATATAGATATAGATATAGAGAGGATAGAATCAGAATGCTTTATTAATCCCTGACTAAATTCTGTGGGTTACAGTTGACAGTAACCAACAAGACAGTAACAGACTAAACTGTTTAAATAATGCAACATGTCAGAGAGTTTACAAATGTAAGAAATAGCGCTAATATGTATATACGGCTCAATTATACAGATGGATGGATATTTAATTATTTAATTCGGGTTTGGTTTGGTTTTTATTGGGCTACTGATCGCTTTGTGTTGACAGCAACTTGGTCTTGCTCTTGAAATGAGCTACTAATTCCTTTGTTCATTCCTTTTAATTATTTTGGTTTATGGGCTTTTTGTATGACAAAGTTTAAATTGGTAGATGTCAGGCTGTTCATTCAGAATAACCTGAATTGTAAAACTGCTCCAGGGAAATGTCAGGTAGAGGGCGGCCTGAATCATTTTAAATGTGTCTGTATTAAACAGAAATAATAGAATTTCCAGAGTTTAGTTTTATTTGGATTACTTGAAAGTTGAATGAAGATTTCTTTTTTGTATTTCTTTCTTTTACCAATGTTAGGTTTTTGAATAGCGTGTGTGCAAATATGGCCCAAATTACAGATCCTGCTTCATTGTTTGGGGTATTTAAGGGAGTTAGAGTCCAGTCAGACACATGGGAGCATCCTAATGTTCTGACGACAGGGTTTCTTTAGTCTTGTCTGCTTTGCTCAAACACACCTACCCTCACCGCTCTGCACATGATTGTTTATGTAATGAAGAAAAAAAGAAAAACGAGGTTTTGGTTGAAGTTTGTTGTCCTTGCTCTGTATGCATTTCAACTTTACGATGGAGTGACGATCCTAACATGAACTACTGATAAAGGTGCTCTGACATAATTCACACCTGCCTGTCACTTTTTCTTCTCCTGTGTTTTTTGTGCCGTGTCATGCACGTTGTGTGGGCACAACCATTTAAAGTTCACAATCGTTTAAAATCAGTTTGCTTGTGTAATAGGAATGTATTTTCCTCACATTATATCATAAATCTTGCTGCTCTAACTGTTCCAGAGCACATGTCCCCTGCTGTCCTCTGCAGTCTTAGTTGCGAGGTGACAGCAAATGGTTATCTCAGTCCAAACGTGGGCTTTCCTCTGTCGTGTCCCACTGCTTTCTTCTGTAGCTTCAGTTGCTTTATAAAAATGTAACCACGTGTTGTGGCTGGATTGTGCATATCTGCTATGCATACGCTGTACATTTGTATTTTACATTGTGGAAAACACTACAATGGCAAACAAAAACATGCGTGATTCAGTTAAGGCTCGCTGCTCTGCCAGTTTCTTGAGCATACAATAACAACACCTACCTTGTCTCCACAGTGCATTAGTAAGGCCAGTGTTAGTCATCGCGCACCCCCCACTCCATCTGCTGCTTATTAAACACACTGCTTGCATGTCTTCACTACAGCACGTGTCATCTCCCTCCTTCTTCTCCTTTGTCACCATGGCAGCAGTTACTGCGGTGACAGCAGTCCAGATGTAAGGTTGCTGCTGGTGTCTTCAAATATAGCCGTGGCTACTGCACAGTCTGGTAGTTCAAAGAAAGCCCGACCCAATCAGTCAGTCAAGGAACACGCACTGTTCAGTGCTCAGACGTCTATCTGGTGTTTTATCATAAGTGTATAATGACTAGGGCTGAGTATCGTCACTGATTTCTAGAATCGATTCGATTCCGATTCAATTCGATTCAACTCAATTCAATTCGATTTAAATCTGGGAAATTTTGCCTCACACAGTCAGAAATATTATAATTCAGTTCAGTACATTTACATATTTTTGTATCTATAAAAAGGAAGCTGACACTTTCCAGACTTTATCAAAGGTGTGAGCATCACAGCAGAGGCCTTCGTGTCAAAGTAGCTGAAGATAAACACAGAAAAGCATGAAGGTGATTTTCCTGGTCTGGATTTTATAAAAATATTCTGCAGTAGATCAAAAACGAAAGAAAACCATTAATCAACATATGAACATCACCTCTGAAGTTACAGCAGTTTTATTAGAGACACGGCGTTTTGCATTTTGTATACTTTTAAAAAGTTTCAATTTGTTCAGCATTGAACGGCAGAAATTTGGTTTTCTTTTCGGAAGTAAGTCCATCCATCCATCCATCCATCTTCATCCGCTTTAACCGGGGCCGGGTCGCGGGGGCAGCAGCCTAAGCAAAGAGGCCCAGACCTCCCTCTCCCCAGCCACCTCCTCCAGCTTATCCGGGGGAACACAAAGGCGTTCCCAGGCCAGCCGAGAGATATAATCTCTCCAGCGTGTCCTGGGTCTGCCCCGGGGCCTCCTCCCGGTGGGACGTGCCTGGAACACCTCGCCCAGGAGGCGCCCAGGAGGCATCCTTGTCAGATGCCCGAACCACCTCAGCTGGCTCCTTTCGATGTGGAGCAGCAGCTGCTCTTCTCTGAGCCCCTCCCAGATGGCCGAACTTCTCACCCTATCTCTAAGGGAGAGGCCAGCCAGCCTTCGGAGGAAGACCATTTCTGCCGCTTGTATCCGCGATCTCGTTCTTTCGGTCACTACCCACAGCTCGTGGCCATAGGTGAGGGTAGGGACGTAGATCGACCGGTAAATTGAGAGCTTCGCTTTTACACTCAGCTCCCTCTTCACCACGACGGACCGGTGCAGCGTCCACATTACTGCAGCTGCAGCCCCAACCCGTCTGTCGATCTCCGGCTCCCTTCTCCCATCACTCGCGAACAAGACCCCGAGATACTTGAGCTCCTCCACTTGGGGCAGGAACTCATCCCCGACCCGGAGTGGGCACTCCACCCTTTTCCGGCTGAGAACCATGGCCTCAGATTTGGAGGTAAGTAAAAGGGAAAAAAACAGCGGCCGACAGCCTGTAAACAACGATAGACTTGTGCATAACAAGCAAGCGAATAATGTAGAAAACAGATTTTTAGACGGGAAACTGTTAGGAGAGAGAGAGAGAGAGAGAGAGCTGTGCATCGTGGTGGAAGCAAAACAGTAAAAGTCAGAGTGAGTCCATGACGATGTTTATGTGAAGCGTAGTTTGGATCTTCTTTTGCTGCTGGTTCGGTCAATATTGTTTGGAGAGAGATCAAACTAACAGCTTCAGAATCAGCGCAAAAACGGCATAAACACAAAGCGCGGACCCGCCGACACATCAGAATCAGCGAGCTGTCGGCTTTCAGCACCGACCGTGTCCGTGCCGTCGGTGAGAAAGTCACATCTCACTGATTCTGATCCGTCGGCGCTTTGTGTTTACGCCTTTGTGCAGAATCCGTGTTCCTGCTCTCATTTACTCTTTAGCTGTTTGGTGGTTGTTGAAATTTTGTGAGGTTTCACCTGAGATTCTGGCGTTTCGGGCAAAATAAATTTATATTAAAAAATCGATTCAGGATTTAATTAATCGATATCACGATTTTAATCGATAAATCGATAATCAAAACCCAGCCCTAATAATGACGGTGCTGACGATCATTCGTGGCCAAGTATCCAGAGATTTTATGTACTGGATAAATCGCACGTTGGCTTGATGTTTTGTTTTTTGTTTGTTTTCAGTCAGTGTTATCTCAGTAGGATGAACAGTTATTAACTGGTATTTTGTTCCTCAGGCACACACATGCTGATAAATCCTGATAGTTAATGTATAAGTACAAGGAGTTATTGTTGCTCACAGTGTGCTGTAGCAAGGTCTCATGGTGAACTACCAAATGCTTCAGGATGAACACAAATACCATTACACCTTCCACATGTAATATAACAACAAGGTTTGAGCCGATCACTGTTTGGGAGGTGGGAGTGGGAGTGGGAGGAGAGACAGACGAGTTAAGAAGCGTGCTTTAGTTGGCTGCGTCGAGGACTTCCCCACAGTCTCTGGGGACTCCACAGTCAGTTTCATGTATGAAACTATATGCGTGTAGTGATATTTAAAGAGTAACAGTAACAAAATATTTACAGCTTTAAAAAGAATAAAGAACTAATCTGCTCTTGTAGAGGTTTACTCTGCAACCTGACGACTCAACTTGGCTCTGAGCTTCGTGGACACGAATTCTCCGTTTCATAGTTTGAGTTAAGGTCCAAAAACACTCCGACCTGTGTGTCTTCATCAGCTGTACTCTTTGTCCAACTTAAACACATTTTGTCCAGTTTGTCGTTGTTCGTGGACTCGTCACATCGCCAGAATTATGACTTGACCAATGTTCCTGAGAACCACTAAAGACGCGCTGCCTCTCACAGGTGAAATGTGCTTTCTGTGACGGTTGACCTTTTGCATGTAGATCGGCGGACTTCCCCTTTAATTTTGTTTTCCCACAAATGTGCGTTTACTGAAATTGATCACGTTTCTCTTCATAAAGCCACTGAGATTTTTTTTTTTGTGCGTGTGTGTATTCAATAAATACTATTTGCAGGTTTTTGACAGTCGGGATGGCAGTGAATACAAACCTGACTTACAGTTTATACATGGATCAGGGAATGTATCAGTATTTTTAGTTTCTGTCACTTTTTAATATAAATAAATAAATGCAGGTTTAAATGAAGAAGATGGTTAAGTGTTTAAGGTATGTGCTAACTAAAAATAAAGACAAAATGATAGTTTATTAAATTTTAATGAAATTTGCAGATTGTTTCGGTGAAGTTTAATAAACTCCTTGCTATCTAAAATATAACAGGACACCGGAGTAAATTCTCGAGCATCTCACACTTCTGATAATCAGCTGTCTGCTTGACGTTTATTCAGCTGTGTAAAAACTATAACTTTGATCTCAGCCAAACCGATTTACTCAGGAACAAATAAAACACCAAAAAAAGCCAAACAATAACATTTTTAAGTTATCTAAGTGACTTATATATCATGTTTAACCTGAGTAGCGAAAGACGGCGGTGGGTTTGGAAACGATTTGCCGGGAGTCCGGTGTTCTCACGGCGCTAGTGAGCCTAGCCCCCGGCTAGCTATCGAGCTAGTGGGTAACAGACGTCTCCGAAAACGTCGGAGCGCTTTTGAAAGTATGTGGTGTCTTGATAAACTGAGCAGATATTTGAGGTTTACACAGTTACATTCTCGCCATGAAAATATGTTAAACGTTTATTTTGTGACCCAGAAAGAATAATAAGAGTAATATTAAGACTAACTAGCTGCCACCATTGTTGGAAACTGAGCTGGGCTGCGCTATGAATTCTGGGACACAGCTTCTTCTTCTTTGGTGTTTAACGGCAGCTGGCATCCTTGTACTTGCAGTGCTGCCATCTTCTGTTTCAGTCCGTTATTACACTCTTAAATCCTACTACTTATTCCTGCGTCTTTTGGGATCTTACAAAGCTTCAAACGACGCGTCGACTATTATCTGTGGGTTTCCCAGGTTTACTGACCAGTGGTCTGATCAGTGGTCCATTGTGGTATCAATCAGACCACTGGTATTTGATAATTATGATTGACATGACAGCACTGAATGCACATGTGCTGTATCAAGCATGCACCGGGACGAAGGAAAGACGTGTGGACTTCCTGGTGGAGCTTGCAAGAAAGTTGGCTCACTCTCATGCAGCTGGGAAGAAGGCAAGAAAAGAACAGTTGCTTCGGACTAGAGATGGCACGATACCACTTTTTTATGTCCGATACTGATACCGATATCATAAATTTGGATATCTGCCGATACCGATATGAATCCGATATAGTGTTTTTTAATGAACAAAACTGTTTTTTAAATATCTTGCTGCATTTTGTATAAGTTCATACTCAAGTTTAAAACAACAACTACACTAAAGCTATTCTGTTATACTTGTATGCAAAAAAAAAAAAAATTTCATAGTTCAGCAATACTGATCAATCTAATAAACTTAAACCTACACCATCCTCCCTATTCTGGTATTTTAAAGAGTACTTAGCGTAAATATTAAGCAACCTAACTAATAGGGTTCCAACTCCCAGCAACAACAAAAATAAATAAATAAAAAATAGGGAACCACCCCTCACGCTCCACCTCATGATGCTTAATCGACGTAATCAACCTTAATTTGATGCAGTGTGAAAAAAAATGCACAGAAATCAATTATTGTACAAGAAATAATAAATAGATTCAACATCTTTCTTCAACAAAATTGCAGACTGCACAGATGGTACCTTCCCAAAGGAAAAAGTACTATAGCTTACTAGGGTATATTAGACTTAATAGTTACTATATACAGTAATTGACTTCTATTCATTTTACATCAAATTAAAACTTTGGGTGTCAGATAATTATTTATTAAAAGCTAGACATTTTAAATGAGAATGAGAAGAAAGTATGTCTTTGTGCCCCCTTTTCCCTGTTAATGCCCTATCGGCCCCCCTGGCTAAACTTTGCTAGATCCGCCCCTGCACAGTTACCAGCGTCAGCTACGTAGAAAAAGATCCTCGAGTAGAAAGTAATATTAAATAAATTCTAACAACAGCTGATCAAGCTTAAATGTGCTGCTGTTGTTCAGCCGCTGGTTTCCTCTTTCTGGTGCAAAGTGGGCCAAAAACAAACAACAGAGACGGAGTCGCGACAGAAAAGCCGATCAGCTGATCATTAAGCAGTTTCATGATTGAAGTAGCAGCAAGAAGAGGCAGTCGCTCCATATATCGCTTGTTAAGCTTAACGCAGGAATGCTTTACAAACATTCAGAGATGGACTTACACACTTGCTTTACTTCTCTCGGGGATAACTTTGTCGGAGATGAAATGCCGGGTTGCTAGTGAAGCTCCAAATGCTATCCAGACCACCGACAGGTCCTGCATGCCACAGCCGCTCTATCACGTGATGCATACTGCTCCGACGTGCTAACGTTCTGAGGTGAGTTACGGCGTGTTGCAAGTTTTGTGAGGTGCTTTCGTGATATTTAATGGATCGGATTACATTTTTTATTTTTCTCCGATATCCGATCCAGTAATTTAGGTCAGTATCGGACCGATACCGATACGTAATATCGGATCGGTCCATCTCTACTTCGGACACAACCCTCCACACCTTGCCCTGGAAAAAGAGCCATGTGTCAGGTCAAACACAAATGCAAGAACAATCATGCCACTGTGCGATGTGTTCACTGCTACAGATACACGTGTGGTAAATGCAGACTACAGATACCATGGCAGTGCCAGGATTGTGAGTGATTGCTGAAAATGTTGAAATGTACTCACTCACTTTTTATTATTTGTAAATATGTGTACAAATGGTTGGGGGTTTTTTGTACTGTTTTTATCAATAAATCTCAGCAACAAAGGACATACACCCATGTGTGTTGATTTCTCCCTAAGATAGCAAACTGAAACACAAGTTTCCTTGTGGCTCAGGAAACTAAACACTCCAAGTTGGTGACTTTTGGAGATTTATTTTCCTGGATGATTGAGAATGCATCAAGACGAACACAAAAGGAAGTTCACCGCTTTTAGCAGCCCCCCCCCCCGACAAACAAAGAGGCAGTTGGCAGTTAGAAATCAGCAATCATTCACACAACCCCACTGCCCTCCAGAATTCTCAGGTAACATCCTAATTTACATATGAATGACTAGCCAATTTAGCTTCCACTTGGCTGAAGCTAAAGCCTAGCTAAAAGCCTACCAGGTAGAAAGCCAAATGGCTGCTCTCTGGGACTCTAAGCAGCAGTGTGTGATGAAGGGGTGGCAGATGACAGTGAAAGTGTTGGATTTAGGAATTTGCATCGTATGACACAGTGTGACTTCCGTGTTTTTAAAAGCCACAAATAAAGCTTCTGTACTCTGTGTGACCTGCTGGCATGGACATGCTTCATCAGCTCCTGACTGCAGAGTCATGTTATGCAAGCCATCAGCGTGTCCTTTAGCTTAATGACAGCAGCGCCTCCGTAACATGAGCTGATATAGTTTTAAAGATGAGGAGCACATTTCTCTATTTTTGTTTTGGGTGATTTTCTCTCACAGTTCCACAGAAACTAGTCCAGGGCTACTTCTGAGAAACTGAACTGAAAATGAATTGTAAGTCCAGCACAGGAAGTACTTTCCTCCTGTCAGCTTTCCTTTTACTGACATCGTACTGTAGGTCTTGCAGTATTCCAGAATCATGTCACCAACATTACTGCATCCAAGCTGTTATGTTAAATGTTACATTTGTTATATTTTTGAACGACAAACTTCAAATGGTTTTGTTTTTTTTCAGTTGTCGGTGAAACCTGATGACGTTGGTCAAAACTCTTCTTTGCTCACACATTGGCAGCTTTTGTCACTGTGGTGTTTGGATGGGCTGACGTCTCGATCGTGTTACAGGCGGTGGAGCAGCTCGTGTTTAACGTTATGATTATGTGTGTGTTTTAGGTGATCTACACCTCGTTTGGAGGCTCTGCCAAAGGGCTGCACTTTAACAATCTGATCGTGGGTTTGGTGCTTCTGACCAGAGGACGTGATGAGGAGAAGGCAAAGTGTAAGTATCTGTTTAGGCCATGAGATGTTGATTTCATTTCCCTCTCTCTTGTCTCGCTTTAAAAAAAACAAAGCAAAAAACAGAATAAAAGTAGTTTTAAAATTTGTTTTTTATGAGATATAATGTCACAGATATAATGCCACAGTTGGATAAACATACTTACTGTCATTAAAGTAATTTATTACATCATTACCTACTATGAAAAGTCATTTGTTAAAGTATTTCTAAATTGCTAAAACGAACCCCCTTTGCATGTAGACGGGGTGTCATGGTTAAACATCCGGAGGCTGTATTTCCTGTCATATATATTTACCTTTAAGTGCTTTCACTCTACCTCTTTTCATAGCGAGTTGCACTCGGTAATATCTCCACCACCAAATAATCAGCATCAGGCTGGTTCGAGCTAGCTTTAGCTGAACTAAATGCTGTTTCTGAGGCTGAGCTCTGGCACAGGTATTAACAGGCCTCGTGTTTTGAAGGTACTGTTTAAAAATGTGAAGAACTAATTAGCAGCTGACCCTTGTGAACACTTCTCAGTATCTCAGCCGTGTAAAGGCCCGACAGACTCCTGGATTTGTTCCACGATTACTTGGTGAAATTTCCCTCTGGGCTTTGACTCGGACATTTATCCTAAGCCTCGTCCAGTGCTGTCTTGGATGTTTGCTTTCATACTGAAAGATGAACAATTATGTAGATTTCTGTTGAGGTCATCAAACTGTTCTTTGTTGTATTTTAGAAGCTAATAAAACAAATAATGAGACGACTCGTTCCACAGCTATTTTTTCCCCACTATCAATTTTATATCTGTAAACTTTAAGAAACTAGTCTCCTGGGTCAATAATTCTGCAATCACTCATTTTAACCTGCGGTTTAGTCCTTTATAATATCTGTCTCCATTCTTTGTTCCATGTTAAGTGTTACTTGGAACAAAATCCATCCCGGATACGGATGTTGGCATCCGTCGAGTTATGTATAGGCAACATATGTTGAACGTGACAAAACAAACGAATGATGAAATTAACATAAACGAAACAGATTTGGGGCTTTACAATAAAAGTTTTTCTTAAAAATCTTTTAAATGTTAATAGTTACTGTATGTGTGATGACATTCGTCGACGCACTCGTTAAGGAGGAGATGGGGTACATGCATATATACATACACTGTGATCAAAGAGAAAAGATGCAGTGTTCATAGTTGTCACATCACTACTGGGACACGTCCACGTCCAGCTGTCCTCTAAACGTCTTCAGATTTAACTTGGCACAGCACCAATCTGGCATTTTGGCTCTCAGATCCAGAAATCAGCATTTATTTACCGCTTCCAGAAGGGCGTGGCATATGGCACCAACCTGTGAACACACCTACGCCTACCCCGCCTTACAGGCCAAATCATTCTCCACGGCAACCAGGCTGTCAGTGGCGGCTCAGTGAAACTGTAGGAATGGTTTAGCCGACACTGGACAAATACCCCGACACGTGACCAATGAATGCTCCTCATACTTCCTGGCCCGACACTGTAAATGTCCAAGTCAACCAAATGTTAGATTTACACGTGGTACTTGAAGCTAGCTGTAGCAGTTATCTTTGCTTTAACGGTGAAGTTTCTTGTTCTTCGCCTCCCACACGGTGGTGTTATTTACCCATCCAGCGGGTCACAAGTCCCCAAAAATCACGGTTTCTCTTCATATCTTTGTCTCCCCTCCATGAAGAGATGAACGTAGTCTTGGCTCGAGATAAAAACAAAACTTTAGTCTTGCAGTACTACTGACCGTCCACTGCTGACCGTCATGATGGAGCGATGTTTTGCCCGACAGGGTGGCGAGTCGCTCACGTGACTGAAAACTATGAAAAAGCGAGTCAGTGAAGTCGGAACTGCAGCGAAACACTTGAATTTAATCTGGGAACAAAACATTGAAATGTTGAACTTGTCAGTGGACTGATGACAGCTGGTGAGTGGTTCTGTTTTACTGCAAAACATCATTTTTAGAAGGTATTTCTACATATACAGCTTCAGAAAAGCTCGCTCACCTTAACTGTCCAAGCACACATGCGCCGGAAACTCTCAGAACTGTGTGAGACATCTGGTTGATTTCTTTGTAGGATAGGCTGCAAGCTGAAGGAGCGACTGTTTTGAGACCACAGTGATTGAAACGTTTCGTTTCTTTTTGTTTTTCATGCTTTTGGTTCGTCTCTTCTTCCTCAGGCTCATTCTGGTAGTCGTATCTCACATGTTGCAGGCATTCAAATCCATCAGGACATTATTGACATTGCGACTTTTATCAGCTCATTGCTGCTGTGTGCTGGACGCCTGCGTTCCTGTGATAAAGCTGAGCTTTCTTCTTCGTGTGTTTGTGTGCACAGACCTCTTCAGCCTGTTTGCCAGTGATCTGGGGGGATATGCTGCCAGGGAAGATATAGAAGCAGTTCTGCAGGTCCTGGATGGAGAAGTCCCGGCATCCCTGAAGGAGTCCTTCGGCGAGGTGAGCAAACGCTGCAAAAGACTGCACAGCATTAATCTGTTAACTCATGCACTCATGCAAGTGAGCTGCAGACTAATGACTCCTCAGCTTCTATCGCAGAGCGCTTGATCGTTGCAGAGGTTTCAGTCACATGCTTATAAAAGAGCCATTGTTACTAGGAGCGCACAGGGAGCCTCCTCGCTGTGATAATACAAAGTTTGGCTTATCAGCGAGTCATTGTGCTGGTTATTAAAATACCACCTGAAAGCATGCAAACCTCCCCACTCCCACCTCCTTTATAGCATGCAAACATCTCTAGAGACACAACACAATAAAGTCCCCTTCACACTAATGTAATACTCAGGTGTTGCATTTTCCCCCGATGATGTTTATGTCCATTATTATCCTTCTGCAATTACATGTTCACTTCTGAAATCACCACTAACCAAATCCATGTCCAAGACTGATTGTTTCATTTGTTTAGATGCTTATTTATGGGTTAAACAGAGTCGGGATATTGTTTGTGTGCAGGAGAAACAAAAAAGTCGTTTGGTACTGGGCCACAAGAGTTGAGGCTCCGGGGGGAAATTCATGGTTTTCAGGGTTTTTATCGGCTTTCAGTGTTATTCTTTTATCGTTTTTATCATTAACTTGGTTTCCCTGCGTCTTTTCCTGTGTGTTATGAATAAATCTTCCTTTTTGTTTGGTGCCGGTGTCGTGCCAAACTTGGTACCCCCGACAGAATTTGTTTCCCCTGCGTCAGGAGCACACGCTGGACTGTCCAAATCACGGACAAACAGTCTCCCACATTGCTGATTTTTAGTTCACAAACACTTCTTATTATGACGCATTACTCCTGAAACTTTGGAGGATTTAGCTCTTTATATAGTAAAGTTACAGGAGAATAAAAATAGTTATCAGCCAAAATGTTAATGGTTTGTTAAAATAATCCCATCTGAGCAATAAATATATAATTTTCTGTAGTAACCCTCAAACTGAATGGTAATGTAACGATACTAATTTTTCACTTTTTCACAAAATGAAAACATCAGTACTTCCTGCGTGCTCCCAGCACAGGGGAAACATTGTCGGGGATACCTACTTTGGCACGACACCGGCACTGGTTTTATTTTGTTGTATTTATCCGCCACACCTTTAAGGCCGGTCTGTGAAAATATTGTCGGACATAAACCGGTCAGTGGCGACTGCTGCTGTAAAGAGTTTTAAAACATCAAAAGAAAATAGTGCACGTGTATTTAAGAGCCTTCTTGGAGCACAATAAATATCACTCAACGATTTCACAATAAGTTTATTGGAGCTATCATTAGCAGTGCTAGCACCAGCATGTAGGCTAACGTCCACACACATGTACGTAATGTGGTTGCACAGTTTATGTGCAGCTGTTAACATTATTTATCGCTGAAGTATCAAAATAATTTAAGTCAAGTCCTTCTAGAGGGAGGTGTTGCAGCTCGGCTCGCTCTATTTTGACCAGCTTGTGTTTGTGGTGCCAATCATCTCGCTGACTGAAGCACACATACAGAGTTCAGGCCTTAGCAAAGCCATTGTGACATATAACATGTTTAAGCGTCACTTTTGTTTTAAAGGGGTGGCTGCATTACCTGCTGCCTCAGCCACTGGTAGTCCCAGGTGTGCACGAGGCCGTTCCTACAGTAGCTCTAAGTTTGTGCACGAGGGAACATTTGCATTCATCGGGGATCGTTGCGATTCATCAGGTTTCTTATATTAGAGCCTCGTCTGTCGTTCTCTGTTTGATGTTTGCAGCGTGAAACTGACATCTGTCAACTGAATAGAGCTTCCACCTTGATGTGAAGCAAAGTGCATTTCCCTTATCTATGTTTGCGCCCTTGTCCTTGGCTACTTTCTGCAGTCCTGCCCCGGCACTTGTCACTCATTTTGATGAGCTGCCTTCTTTAAAATGTCAGTAAACTTCTGTTGGGGGAAAAAGACGTTCAAGAAGCAGAAGTCGGTGCTTCTCGTCACGACTGAATGATTCGATTTGTCAGACTTTGTGTAATTTGTTAGTTTAAATTTAAAAGCCCTAAACCCCAAAACACTTTGACTGATGAATAACGATAGCTAATGAGTCCGTAGCGACGGGCCAAAGCCTTTCCTCATTAAATAGGCAAACGGGGATGGACTCGGCACACGGCTGGCGATCGGGTGTTTTGGCGACAGCAGATTCATTTTGCCTTTGTGTTTGTGCAGGGAGACAAGGTCAACTACGATCGCTTCAGGAACTGGCTCCTGCAGGACAAGGAAGCCTTCACTTTGTCCAGATGGCTGCTGTCGGGAGGAGTGTGTGTCACGCTGACGGATGACAGCGACACGCCCACTTTCTACCAGACCCTAGCGGGCGTCACACACCGTAAGGCCACCCCTAAAACAGCGTCCTGCAGCAGTGCGCCTGAATGTTATGTGTTTACTTCACACTTGAGACACTCAGGTGTTCATTTGATACCTGGTTTGTTTTAGATGGACTTTGGATTGTTTCTGGATGATTATTCAGCATTTTTAGTCACTACAAGAACCTGCCTCGAAATTCTGACCTGCCTGGCCAAACTCTGCAATGCACAAGGCCTTACTAACCAATGTTGCTCCACAGAGAATAACTTAGAAAGCTTTTAATGTGAAACTACTCCAAGAAAATTGATGGCTTGTAGCTTGTTAAAGCGGAGGGGAGGATTAATAAATAAAACGATTTAAAAAAATAAAACTTCAGCAGGTTAGAGCTGGTTTGAAGAGTAGTGTTTGTAAGGGGAAAAGGAGAGCATCAGACTCTTCTGAGTGGTGGGAATGCAGTTTGTGCTGATGGTGTTCCTGACGCTACCAGGAACCACAAGTTGGTATAAAGTTTGCATTAATACGAGCAGCAGCTGCTACCAAGATGTGGAGGTTTCTTGCTAGAAGGTGATGACATATACCAGTAAACACGGGCTGCTGGGAGGAGCCTGTTGCATGTGAAGGTGCAGCCCCGTCTGATTGTAGGTCGCGCAGAACGTTTGATTATTTGTAAATATTTGTTCCTGAATTCGAAGCAGCGAAACGTGCTGGTGCTTATTCTCTTCGTCTTGTTGCTTTCTGTTCTGTTTGCACGAACTGAACCCTCGGCTTGGACCGAGCTGCAGAACCACTGAAAAATTAAAACTCAGAATCCTTCCACACCTGTTTCAATGAGACTGATGTCATTTTGTGTGTGTTGTTGTTGTTGCCTGTGTTTAATTGTGTAATATTTGTAACTGTGAGATACTTGCTGCTGCCTGTTTCGGCCAGGTCTCCCTTAAGAAAGAGGTTTTGAATTTCAGTGGGAGGTTAAATAAAAAAGCAGGGACTAAAAGTGAAATATTTCAGGGATGTGATAGATTCACTGTGTGATGTTCTGCCATATCGTAGTGAGTGAAACGGACATTTTCCCATTTCCATCTTCCTCTTCCTGCACCTCCGTCCTCGGTCTTGGAGAGCAAACGTCTCAGGAAACACCACAAACGTCTCCCGGCGTGCGTTCCAGCTCCGACAGCGTTACACTTAAAACGTGCTGTTTTTAAACCCACTGACCCCGATTCTTATTTCATGTCGTCTTCCAGCTTCGTGACTCCATCACTCCTTCATATGAATCGTGAGTTCTTGTCAAAGTCTGAACCAGAGAACATGAATGTTGATGCTGTCGAGTGTCTTCTCATGCTGACAGCCACCTCTGTCCCAGCCGGCTCTTATGTAACAAAAGTATTTGAATGGGTGGTTTTATTTCTGCCTGGTGTTACTGATTGGTTTGTGAAAGACTGTTCAGGGTCAGTAAGTGTAGTATAGTGCAGCGTGTGCAGTACAGGACGTTACACGAGTCCTTAAAGATATTGTCCTGATGAGAGAAACTTTGCTTTGCTTGTGTAAAATGAAGGAGCTGAAAAAGGCTTGATAATCAAACCTTTTCATACCCTACAGTTCACTTTAGAAACACGCTGTGGTTTGCAGATACAAAGCCTTATTACCAGCCCAGACGTTTGATCTACAGCACAGTGTGTCTAAAAACATGATTACGTCACTCAGAAACAGCAAGTTTTTACTCTACGACAAAGAGTGTGAGACAAAAAAAGAAAAGAAAAAAACTGGTTACTGTTATTGTGTTGAGGACGTCCTCGCATACTAAGATCGACATAAGCAGGTGATAGTGTGTCTATGCTTGCAAAAAGTCTTTTAAAAGCAGTAGTGTGTGATGTAGCAGTACACTTATTCTGTCAACACGTCTCCACAAATCTGATTTTTTAAAAACTTTATTCTAAAACGATTTCTTAGCCAACTTCATGCCACATGATTCCCTGACCTCATCATACCTTAGATCCACATTGTTCCACAAACACAGAGAGATGCATGTGGGTGTGTCACATTGGTTTGTGGCTTTTAGCTCAGTTTTCCACATTTGCGTCTCACAGTTACAGTGAGAGTAACGATGGAGCGATCGTACGAACAGCAGTGATTGCTGGCACGTCAAACAAAAGCACGTTCTGTTGTTTGCTGTAGGTCAGTGTTTTCACAAGACCAAGAAGTAAATTTAGCCTGTTAAGTTCAGATGGCTGCAAAGAAGCTGTGTTGTCCAGAGAAGCTGAGGTTGTCTTTAATCTGGCTGCTTCCAGCTTATCCTCTTACCTTTGCGTCTCTTGATCTGTATTTGTGAGTGTGAGATGAAGAGAGAGCGTGACTGACACAGCCCTGGTTCATGACTCTCCAGAACGAGAACATAAAGCGTGACTCGCGGCGGAGCTTAGCACGGTGAATCTGCTGCTAACGTGCTAGCTTGGATGCTATCTTGGAGTTATTTGAGTAGAAATCCTTGGAAATAACCTTCCAGGCAGCTGATGCGGGGAGTTTTGCTGTGCTACGTACTGGCGGTGGCAACACCTGTGTAAGGATGTTCCCTGGATAATGGTATGGTATCTCTGCTGCCACTCGGACAGAGTAGCACCTCTGGGTGGGTATCAGACCTGCAGGGCGCCATGACGTGTAACGGCCCGTCATCAGATCAGTTTTGTCATTCAAATGAAAAGTACCTGGATTTGTTTTTCGTTGGTAGATTTATGCGTACCAGCATCTGAGTAGCACATCTAGCATAGCAGCAGTGCAGGTCCTTGGGCTCTGTAAAAGTTAATGCACATACTCAGAAGAGAAGACTGCTAAACTGAAGCTCATCATCATTATAAAGACGTTAAATCCAGCAAAGAATGGTTCTTGTGTGTCTTCGAGTCTACGCCAGTGTTTGTAGAAGTGAGCCTATGGTGGATGGGAGATGTGCAGGAGTGGATCCAAAGTGAGCCTCGTGAGTTTTATAGATTAGCAGTCAGACCGTCATTTGACTGAATCAGAGCCTTCAGTAATATTTCTGGCTTGTATCATTTCCTCCATGCCGTCTCCGTACAGTCCCTGGTGTAAATCATTCGTTTTGTATTCAGTGTTTCCTTTAACTTTAAATGTCTGAACCAGGAAGTGAGAAAGGTTGTGGAGCTGTGTTGACGTCCGTGTCTTTACTACAGAGAGTTATAAAAACCTTCTCTGAGTCAGAGAGAAGTCTGGGCTTCAGCTTCACCTGCCTCCCATCACTGCAACCTGTTTGTTACCCGTAGCTGCTAAAAACAAGCTTTCAGCCCACCTGACCGAGAATCCACAGTCCAGTTTCTACCAGGAAGTGCCGGCCGTTTGATTCATACGTCTGCGTTTGACAACTATTATCGTTTTGGCTACCTGCCACAGGCTAGCTGACTAGCTGCTGAATCCAGTTAGCTTAAGCTGCAGATTAGAAAGTTAAAGGAGGAGGCTGGTTGTTACCCCGGGCGGAGCTTCATGTGCTATATCGGTCTGATCCGTATCACTTTGTGACAACCAGAGGCAAATTCTCCCATTGCTCATTGCATTACCCTACCCTGGGTTTACTGATGATGATGATGATGATGGTGTGTGTGTGTGTGTGTGTGTGTGTGTGTGTGTGGTCACCAAATGTAATTGCTTAATTAGCAATAATTAGTTTATATGACCCTAAATTTGTACTTGTGGACTTGTATTAAATTTCCGATGATACGTTTGAATAAATTTTTATATTTCTTTCTTTCGGATGGTTAAACGTCACCTGGGCTACACCTGAAAGAACAACATCCTGACCTGTCTTTAAACATTAACAAAACGCTCTGTTATAATCAGTGAGAGTTGTGACACCACAAAGTCGTCTTTTTAGCCAGCTTTCATTGCTGACATGAAATAGGCTCAATATTATCAATTTATTGGTTCTTTCTCAGTCTCACTGAGCAACGTGCTTAAAGCCATAAACACACACAGCACTTTAAATACTGAACTAGTGTTCAGCGTGTGTCTTCTCACACACTTTTTTGTCACTGTTTTGTTTGCAGCAGTTGCAATGCTTTCATTCTGTATTAGTTATTTAAACCGTTTAAAGAAATCAGAAAGGAAACAGAACGACCTTCATCCTTTTAGACTGTTCTCATGGAGAAGATGTGAACGTGGACGGTAACATAACCAAACGAGCTGCTAGCAGAAGCTGGCCGACTGTTTCTCAGTGGAGGATAATGACCGAGCTCTGCTGAGGCAGTGGAGACAGCCTGGTTCTCCCCAGGAGATCCTTTCTTCTGCTGATGTACGATAAAGTATCTGAGTGTGCGCTCGTGTCGTGTTGCTCCTCCACACTCCCACAGAAGTTCTTCCCTCACCTGTCAGCAGCATCACTTATGGATCGCATGCTCCCGTGTTTTCTTTCCTCTTTGCCCTCAAGCACCATATTTATGATTCAGTACACGGTGTTATTTTTCTCCATTTGCATGGTTGGTACAGTAATAAAATTCAGTTAGAGCTGCATGATGTGAGAAAAATGTGCATCAGTAATGAAGATGCAAGAAGAAGGTTTGAAGTTTAGAAGTTTTAGCCGACACATCTTAATAACCTGTAAAGAAAAAGATAACGATTAACGCAGATGCTTCATGTACGCTGGGCTGCATTAACAGCTGATCTGCCTGCATTAGACATGCTGATGCGCCTCACGTGTAAAGAGACGTTCAGGTCTGCAGTGCATGTTTGCAAACAGCTTTCACCTGGACGATCTAAAATACAGTTTGCTTTTATCTTTCTATTCTCACATCAACGGTGCTGGATTGGTCATTTACAGAAATCAGGTCAAATTCAGATCTGCGGTGTTTCAACTGTTTCTTTGTGTTGTTCCATTTTAAATTACACACATTCGTTTTGGCTCTGTGGCTCAGTGCCGTGGACAGTAACCGTGTAGCCGCGTGGCAGCTGTTCCATAGTTTTGTTACTGTAACCAGGATAATATTGTTTGAAATAAAAACACAGACGGCTCCGTCAGCTTCCAACGTGACATTTTGAAGTGACCTTGAGCAAAAGGGGGTGGAGTGAAGTTATCAGCTGATACTAGCTAGCTTGTTTGGCATGCTGATTTAATCAACTGTGAGCAGCAGTGTACAGACTAACACACCTGTTTATGAGTTCCCAGCAACAGACTAACAGAACACGACGTTTGGCTCTCGTGTTCTTGGCTGTTCTGTACCACAGCACCTCATCTGTCCCGTGCTTCCATTTAGTGATGCAGAAACACCAACACCCCAGAAACGGTGGATGGACCCCAGCCGGTTGTGTTAGCACACCGGACGTCCTGGAGCCAGTCTCAGGAAGAAATATAGTTTTTGTTTTTTGGTTTATTTTGTTCTTCTGCATTTGTCTCGTTTTCACTTTATGTATATGTTGGCAGTCTCTGGATGAATGCGTTGACTTTAGAAAGTCCAAACAGGCTTTAAACCTGTCTCATAAAAACTTTCTGATTTGCTGTTCCTAATTCTTGGAAAGTGTGGAGAAACTGCTCAATCAAATGTCACTGTGCAACATTCGCCTGCAGTACGATCCTTCAGTGACAAATATCTGACTGCCCGTCTCTGTGCATCTCCTGCAGTGGAGGAGTCTGACATTATAGACTTGGAGAAGCGCTACTGGTTGCTGAAAGCTCAGTCCAGGACCGGCCGCTTTGACTTGGAAACCTTCGTTCCTCTCGTCTCTCCTCCTATTCATGCGTCACTGAGTGAAGGTAAGACGATACTTACTCAGTTTCATATCTGCATAGCTTTGCAATAATGATGAAGAAACGAGACCAAAGTGGCGTTCTCACTTTGAATACGCGACCTCAGCAGAGAACACGACCTGCTTTAAGCGTGCCTAATGTTATGTGTTGTTGATCTTGTTTTTTAGGCTTGTTTCACGCCTTCGATGAAAATCGGGACAATCACATCGACTTTAAAGAGATCTCTTGTGGGCTCTCCGCATGCTGCAGGGGGCCTGTTGCTGAGAGACAGAAATGTAAGGCTCGCTGTGGATTCAGATCCACACAGACACCCCACACAAGTCCCACCGCTGCCCATAACAAGCCCGTTTCTCAGTTGAAGCTGATATCCAGGGTTTAAATGTCTTTTTTTTTTCCTTAAAGAAAGTCCCGATCGGTCGGTACAGTCATGGACCGCTCTCATCAGGACTTCCACTGGTGCTTGAAATTACATTTGCACTGGCAGCAGTGGCAGCGTGTCGGATTTCCTGCTCGTACACTGAACGGCACGATGCATCGGTGTGGTGCTTCATCAACATCATAAACGTCTTTTTGGTCTCTTTCACTTCCAGTTTGCTTTAAAGTGTTTGATGTGGACCGTGATGGGGTTCTGTCTCGAGATGAGCTTCATGAAATGGTGGTGGCCTTGCTGGAGGTGTGGAAGGACAATCGGACAGACTTACTCCCTGTAAGTAAACTCACACTGTCACGCACACGCGCACACACAACCCTCCAGAGCGATCAAGGGTGAACTTTCATGTTTATGCCTACTGGAACCTGACTCATGCACAGAACTGTGCTCTGTTCTTTTAACTGTGGAAGGTAATTATAGCAGTCAGGGTTTTGTGAGTGGGAGAGGTTTTTCTTTTTCTGATAACAAAATATTTTCTGATCTGTTTAAGAGACGTATGCAAATATGCACATTCAGCATAAATAGAATGTAAATCTGTAAATTTGTTCTCTTTGTGAACTTTTCCACTATCAGCATTGGTTTAACAGCTGATATTTCTCCCTCGTGTGTGGTTTTTTTCACTAGTTTTGCATTTGGCTAGGGGCGTTACTGGTAGCATTAGGCGATACCTGGACCCTGCAGAGGTTGCACAGGTAGTTCAACTCCTCCAGGATGGCACATCAATATTTTGCCATTGCCAGAAGGATTGCTGTTTGCTTCAGCACAGTCTGAAGAACATGAAGGAGATTCCAGGAGACAGACAGTTACTCTAGGAGAGCTGGACACGACTCCAGAAGGTCCTTAACCATCAGCAGGACCGGTATCTGCTCCTTTGTGCACGGAGGAACAGGATAAGCACCGCCAGAGCTACAAAATGACCTCCAGCACTGGTGTGAATGTCTCTGACCAAACAACCTTCATGACGGTGGCCTGAGAGCCCATCATCCTCCACTGGTCCACCACTGGTCCACCACTGTCCATCACTGGCACCTTCTGTTTTTCACAGATGAGAGCAGGTTCACCCTGAGCACATGTGACAGATGTAAAAGGGTCTGAATGAGTCATGGAGAACATTGTTGCATGTAACCTTGTTCAGTAGGGGGGCATATCCACAGAGGGACATACAGACCTCTACGGGCTAGTTAACGGCACCCTGGCTGCCATCAGGTACCAGCATGAACTCCACTGACCCACTGTCAGACCCTGCTCTGGTGTAGTGGGTTCTTACTGGTGCACGACAATGCCCGGCCCCACGTGGTGCAAACGCGCAGTCAGGTACCAAAGGATGAACGAAGTGGTGCCGTCCACTGCTCCCATGCTCACCCAACCTAAATCCAAGTCTGAGACATCAGAGCATCGAGTGTCAGCAGGTTGCGCGTCAGACTGTCCGGGAGCTCAGTGATGGCCTGCTGCAGATCTGGAGGAGGTTAAGACGAGGCGCTTACTGTGTTTTGCTGCATGCTGATCTATTGTGTTGCTGTTGCAGGAGCTGCAGAGTAGTGTGTCAGACATAGTAGAAGACATCCTAAAGATGCACGACACAACTAAGGTAAGACAGCTCCATGTTATCGTCCTTGGTACACAGTCCTGTGCAAAACCTCTAAATACATAAATGCTCATTAGTATTCATGATTAATTTTTAAGGCTTTTAAAGCGTCTGCAGCTTTAAAGAAATCATTGCTCTCATTCAGAAAAAGCAAACACTTTTCACGCGGCCGTGTGAGTGTTGGCTGCTCACTGACAATAACCTCGCAGTCCTCAGCCACCTTATCTTACCCACAGCTATTCGAAGGTGTCACAGCAGTGTTTATTTTCAGAGTTGCGTGCCTGATTATGTTCGCCTTGGTTCTATTTCACTCTCCACCAGCTGGGTCACCTGACCCTCGAGGACTACCAGATCTGGAGTGTAAAGAGCGCTTTGGCCAACGAGTTCCTGAACCTGCTTTTTCAGGTCAGCACCCAGATGCTACGGTCTTAAAACTCACACCGTGTTCACATTGAAGTTGAGTATTTATTCGTTATCCTCGTGTATTTTCATCTTTATCTCGGTTCAGGTGTGCCACATAGTCCTGGGGCTCAGGCCTGCTACTCCAGAGGAGGAGGGGCAAATCATCAGGTACGTACCTGTCCTCGCCACCTGTCCAGTCATTGTTTGGTTGAAAGGTCTGTTCGATGTTTCTCATTTGATTTGTGATTTTCTCCTTTGTGTGTGTGTGTAGGGGTTGGTTAGAGAGGGAGAGCAGACATGGGCTGCAGCAAGGCCAGAACTGGTTCCTCATCTCGATGCTGTGGTGGCAGCAGTGGAAAGACTACGTTAAATATGTAAGTAGTGCATTAACGGGAGATTTTATTGAGCTCTTTTCCCCTCAGACGTCTGTTTCTGTTTTCTGAGCTGAGCAGGTTTCTGGCGTCGGGAGCAAAATGATTGAGCGCGCGTTAGAAATGAGTCTGATCTCTGTCTAACACCTGGAACCTGTTCTGATGGTCGTCACACCACCTCTGATATGTACCAAGATGTCACAACTTGTCATTAAGGGTACGGGGAGGTTGTCAAACATTGTCATTATGGGGAAAGCGTTAAATATAGCTGCTAATAGCTGACAGCACTGTGGTTAACATATGTTAGGCAGCGTCCCGTGATGCTGTGCGGTGAACAGCACAGGATCGAATATTCAGCTGACACTCTTTGAGTCGCCTTTTCTGCACAGAAACGGGAACTGGTCACAATCTCATTACTCCATACATTTGTTTATCCGGGGCCTTTTAAAGTCGAGTGCCCTGTTTTCACCTTCACCTCTCATTCACTTTCATACATCACTACAAAGCTTAGCTACAGGCCATTACATGCGTGACAGCTGTCCTGTTATTATTTATATATGTCTCGGGTGTGTGCGATTTAGCAGTGGTATATGTATTTATATTTTCCCCCACTTAAAAACATCTGCGACAGTTTCTGTTTCCATTCATGCACTTCCAGTCAGTGTGTCAGACTCATCGTTGCATCTTGTGCTGTAACTTCACTGGGACAGAAGCAGTGACCATCAGCCAGTAAGATAAAACGTGATAGCGGCTCTCACGGTAAACAATCTTGCCAATTGGGTCGTCTTCCCCTCAGGAGCATAAGGGCATCGTGGTGGAACAGCCGTCCATCCTGAGCTCACACAGAACTCCAATGGCCACGGCCACCGTTGAGCCTGCCCTCCCTGAAAGCCTGGGAGGACCGGCCACGTCCGGCCACGTCAGCCCCACCGAGGAGAGGTCACCCGATGCCGTGTCCAGCGCCTCAGAGGCTACAGAAACTGGTCAGTCCGCACATCTCTTTATAGAAACGGATTGTAGATCAAAATGAAAATCATGGGTGTTATTTTTGTACTATGTATTTGCTCTGCTCCCTCTCTGTCTCAGCAGCACTGAGCCCACAGGTAGCCTCAGCCACAGAGAGCTGTTTCGCACGTCAGCACAACGTCTCAGACAACAACAATCAGTGTTTTTCTGGAGCCAACGGCCACCTCCCCTCCCAGCTGGCAGCACAAAGACCCGGAGCCATCGACAACCAGCCTCTGGTCACCACTGACCCCATGAAGGCAAGGACTAACTCAGTATGGCTGTAATAAGGTCGCAGCTTTTCAGGCATAGCGCGCGTCCCGTATCACGTTCACAGCTCAGCTGAAGCGTATGTTTGACACACGAGCTCAGAGAAGCCGCTCATTCCAGCAGCGTTGCACTCCCTCCTGATTTGCATTCTGGGTGGTGCTCGCGCATCATGTTTTACAAAGCTTTGCGTCTAACAGACAGATGTGGTCCTGGCTTTTGACAATGAGGGCGTCTGCAATCTTTAGCACGTGTAAACAAACCCAAACCGTATCCACCAGATTCTTTCTCGGTTTGTTTTGGAGTCGCTCCTCATCTGCTGGCAAAGGCTCCGCGGGGCCAGATGGTACCTCTCTTTCCTTTTGTCTTATCTTTCTGTAATCATCGCAGCATTTCTGCTTGTGTGTAGCATCAGGGTGCTGTCTCTTTTTATTATGCGTAATTCAGAGAGACAGACCAGCGTCTTTGTGCCCTTATTCGAATGCTGATGTGTGTCCCGTGTCCTGTGCAGGCGCCCACGTTAACTATGGAGGGCGGCAGGCTAAAACGCTCCCTGCAGCTGCTGCCTCGTAGAGACTTTGAGACGGTGCCAGAGCCTGTGTGGCGGGCGCTCTACCACTGGTACGGTGCCAACCTCAGCCTGCCGCGACCGGTGAGTGAACACAGCAAACCACTCACAAGCTAATAAACTTCACTTTCACTGTGATGCAGTACCTGGGAATAATCAATCAGCTGCTGGGCTGGAGCAGGTCATCCATGAGCAAACAAATGAGTGTGTAGGCAAAACTGATAAGTGCACTGGAAGTTAAAAAGTAGCTGCTTTCTATACAAATTCAATAAAAATAAATACAGCAAATGTGTGTTTTTGTACTCCCTCGCTTTTATCCAAGCATGCACAGAGAACCACGACTGTGACAGTCATTAGCACTGATGACGTTTCCACGGGTTACCACACTGCCGTCAAATTCAACTTTATTTATAAAGCTCCAAATCACAACAACAGTTTCCTCAGGGGGCTTTATATTGTACATAAGGTCATCTGTTGAACTTCAGTAACATGCAGATAGTAAGCACATGTTCTCTCAGTAAATATCCTACTTTACTAGTATTACGTGCATTTATTGTACTCCGCTTTAGCTGCGTAGAAGTCACATGGTTTCAGATTTAAGTGCAGATTAAAGTTAAGAGTGCAGAAAAAAGGTTTATATTCAGATGTGCTGCATGTCTCTTGTGTTTTATGTTGATTATTAGTACAAGAATGTTTCATGGGCCTTTGAAATTCCTTCCCCTGCAGGTAATCTTGGAAAGTAAGACAGGCCAGCCGGAGCTGGAACTCTTCCCCCGCTACCTCCTCTTCCTTCGCCAGCAGCCGGCCACGCGCTCCCCCCAGTCCAACATCTGGGTCAATATGGGTATGACCAGCCTGCGAATGTTCCCACCGAATTTACCCCCCACAAGAGGTAACGTAAGCCTGCAGCAAGACCAGAGCAAGCCGTCGAACAGTGCTTCATTCAGCAACCCCGCATCCCCCGCCTCCTCTCCGTTAATCTTCTTTAAGTTGACTGATCCAACCCAGGCGATTCTCTGGAGTGAACCCACGGCGCACAAAGGAGAAATGCTGATCAGTCTAACACTGGAATAATCAAACCATTTTATTTTCATCTACACAGCTCGTCGTAGTGTTATTTAGCAGGTGGAGCAGTGAGCGGCGTAATCGCAGTCGCCTCAGTCTCCCTGCAAGACTTTCAGAACAATTTCCAAAATCAGGAAACTTCAGGAAAACCCCAAACAGGGAGCAGCAGCTGTTTCTAAACGTTATCCATCACCACATAAAGAAATGTGCTTCCTGTCAGCAGAAAACCTGTTGCTATGGTTACGTCCCCAATTCTAAAAAAACCCAATGATTTTCTCACAGATCCGTGTTGTGGACAACGTCAGATGTTTAAACTAAGAAAACTATGAGCTCATTTTGAACACGTTTAAAACACGGAGACTGCAGCGAGTTCACAGCTACGCAGCTTCCTGTCTCAACAGCAGCCTGTAAACAGACCTGAGGACAGCAGTGATGCTTTCGTTCTTGTCCGAGACGACTCCGCCTGCTCCTGTGGGGTCTTCAGTGTTCAGTTATTTTAAGAAGTGTTTTTAGTCGGTCAAAGGTCTGGACTGCCGTTTTAGGGCCCCGACTAGTATGAAGCCACGCTGTGGTAATACATGCAGCGTGCAGCACATTGTTCCAGTGCACTTGCAGGTTCTAACTTCACTGTAACTTTCTGCACTTTCTGTTTGATAGAACTTCAACCTTCATTTCTAATTACTGGGTGACATGAACACATGGCAGTGACAGCTTGCAGCCCAATATTGATTTTTAGCTTTGTCAGTAGTTTCTTTCTCCAGATTCTTAATAATAATAATAATAATGGATTGGATTTATATAGCGCTTTTCAAGGCACCCAAAGCGCTTTACAATACCACTATTCATTCACTCTCACATTCACACACTGGTGGAGGCAGCTATGGTTGTAGCCACAGCTGCCCTGGGGCAGACTGACAGAAGCGAGGCTGCCATATCGCGCCATCGGCCCCTCTGGCCAACACCAGTAGGCAAGTAGGGTAAAGTGTCTTGCCCAGGGACACAACGACCAGGACAGAGAGCCCAGGGATCGAACCGGCGACCTTCCGGTTACAGATGCGATTCCCAACCCCCTGAGCCACGGTCGCCCAAACAAATCTTTTCCAGCAGGTGTGAGTGAGCTGTAGGTAGATGGCTGCTCAGCCATATGAGGTAAAACGCTCCCAGTTGACTCTATTTATAGACCCACCCACTCACACAGTAAGTGATGCCTGATTTTCAGCTCAGCGGTTCATTCTCTCTTGCATAGTGTATAAATGGACACCTGTAAACAAAAGATGCCCCACTGCGGCGAGATGACGAGGCGAAATGCGTAGGCGTGCGTAGTCACTCGAGCTGTAATCAGATCGGAGATGCTCGGCGCTCACCCCGAGCTTGCCGGCACTAATCAAGTCAACAGATCAAGTTTCTGGTTACAGGTTTCACAGAGCCCGCTGAGTTTTAGCTTCCATCGTGACTCACGCTATCTGAGCAGCCGCTGTCATTGCTGGGCATTCAGACCTTTGTTAGGCATGGAGTCGAGTATCTGATATACTGTAGATCTAATTTATACCTCATATTCCACAGAATGTCATCCTGACAGCTGTAGGCGGCAGTGAAGCATCACACCAAGTTTATAGGA
This sequence comes from Simochromis diagramma, assembly GCF_900408965.1. Classification (NCBI taxonomy): domain Eukaryota; kingdom Metazoa; phylum Chordata; class Actinopteri; order Cichliformes; family Cichlidae; genus Simochromis; species Simochromis diagramma. The sequence continues at coordinate 2,358,837 of NW_024387332.1, read as the reverse complement.
TGCTTAATTACAAAGCTGTGCACATGAAAAACCCTCCAATCAATCTCGATTGTAACAGGACTAATGTTGCCTGGTTTGTGTTTGATTTAATCCACACACAGTCCTCTAAATTCACTAAGTTGATTGACCAATCAAACCTGCACTGATTGCCCTTTTCTTGCTGCTTTCTTACAACTAATCCTCAGTCAGCAACATGCTGCTGTTGGTACCGATCAGCTGTTTGGTTCTGCCAACCTGTGAACAGATAAACAGTGATTATGTGAGAGCCAATGGGAACAGACATTAGTGTGAATGAATAATTGCATCCGAGCGTGGCTGGGGTATGTCACTGTTGCTTTCTTCGAGCAGGTAACGTGCCATCCCCCAACGCTCCTCTGAAGAGGATGCTGGCCTACACGGGCTGCTTCAGCCGCATGGGCACCATTAAGGACATCCACCTGTACCTGTCGCAAAGGCTCCGCATCAAGGAGGAGGACATGAGGCTCTGGCTCTACAACAGTGAGGTGAGGATCAAATCTCTCACAGCGATCCCCGCTATTTAACCCTGGACTTTGAGACACACACACACTGTTGTTATATTTTTGGGCTCTGATGAGATATCAGATATATGTTAGCCAATGTCTGCTTTGGTTCAAGTTTCCAGAGAAAGTAGAGAACAACCAGAAACACAACAGGCCCAGATGTTTGCAGCGTTATTAAGGAGCTTTACTGTCATGGAGCTGATGAGATGCTTAAAAGGAAAACGGAGAAGAAAAGCGTTTCGTAGGACAGAGCTTCAGATGAGAGTGCTGGACAGACCTGGAGAGATTATTGTTTATGGAGGCCATAGGAACCTTTATTAGAGTTTTCTGCAGCACACTGAATGCATTTCAAAGGAAAATGTATTCCCAGTGTCAGAACACTTATCACAGAATCCCAAAGCGCACATCCAACTGCATGAAAGTATGTTTAACAGGGAGAAATCCACTGCTTTTAAAAGCCTTGTGTTGTTCCCTAAATCCCATTTCTATTGAAGAAAGCTTAAATCTCCTGCAGGAAGCACTGCTGCTACAAAGCAGAGTGCTAGATGCTTCCTGTAGACATTATTATGTAGCTGAAAGTTAGGGGTGGTGGTAAGTCTGAACTTGTGCATTCGTTCAGTGTGGAGCAGTCTGTGGCCCAGCAGATCGTTTTGCCCCCCAGGACCTTCTTGCAGATTAACCCGGCCCAGACTACAGCTGCTTTTAAAATAAGCTGACACAGAAGAAAGCTGAGCAGAGCTGTTAGCCCAGTGCTGAAAGAAGTCAAAAGTTATTAAACAGCATATGAACTGCAACCAATCTTCTCCTGTTTCCTTTACCTGTTGTCCACTAGAACTACCTCACACTTCTGGATGATGAAGATCACACACTGGAAAGCCTGAAGATCCAGGATGAGCAGCAGCTGGTTATTGAAGGTGTTGTTTCTCCCCAGAGTTGCTGATCGTTCTGTATCACGGCACAGCAGAGTGGAACAAACATGTCTTTTGTTTCTCCACAGTCAGGAACAAAGACATGAGCTGGCCTGAGGAAATGTCTTTCATTGCCAACAGTAGTAAGATGGACAGACACAAAGGTAAGTTTAAAGAGCGCACTGTGCAACCGCTGGCATGCTCTGATAGGATGCTAACTATAGCAGACAGGTGTGACGTTTAAATCTTACAGTCATCAGTGTGGAATCACAGCAGTGAAACAGCAGAAATCTCAAAGCCCTCTCTGAGGTCAGAGATGTAAGGGGGAGCTGCAGAGTGGACCGAGCACAGTCGAGTGCTCACACAGGTTTGGCTCGTAAAGGGTTACAGCAGCGCGGGGTAACAGGAATGAAACTGAGAAAGAAATCGCAACACAAACATCCAAAATACTGTTTCTCAGCGAGCTCACGCCATGATATCCTGATGGTTAGAGCACGCCGCTTTGGTGAAAGCTGTAATGTTTGTTCTGCTTTTGCCTCTAAAGAAAAGGCTCTGGAGATCATTTTTTGGCCTTTGTACAGCTTTATTTGAAAGGGTAGAGTGACGAGAGAGCGGGGGGGAGACGTGCGGCAAACGGCCACGGGTCGGATTCGAACCCGGGCCGGCCGCTCTCAGCCACACGGCCTCATATTGTGGTCGCATATTTTGAAGCCACCCTGATAACCTTCTCCCACCAACGATGTGGAGATCCAACCTCTTTAGATCCAATTAAAATCAAGACACTCAAAAAGATGCTCTGGAAAAGAGTAGAATTCTTGGAACAGGGTTTAATACACTGAATCATATGAACAGCAGGAAAAATACATACAGACATTTAGCAAGAAAATTGCAAAGCAGAAAGCAAGCAAAGCAAAACCCCGGGGTGTACAGCCTTAAGCACAGACAGCAGAGCAACACCAAGACGGACAGGAGGCAGCAGCAGGAGGAAAAAGAGCTCTGGGGGTGTCCTCTGGACCAGTATCCCCGCCCTCTGCTGCTGGGTAACTTTCCCACCCATCCAAACACAGCTGCAGGGGTCAGGTAGCGGCCAAGGTCTTGGCCAGAGGCCAGTCAGGACTCCGGCTACCCCCTGCTCTGGCTTATCACAATAGGTCATGACACGGTCAAACATCACACATTAATCCTAATTAGGCATGGGTATCGTTTAGGTTTTATCCGATACCGGTGCCAAACCGGTACTTTTGAAATGGTGCCGGTGCTTAAACGGTGCTCGAACCAGTGCTTAAAGAATGGAGAACACAGAATTGGTCCAAAAACCTCTCATGTTCTTCTGCTTTTTTTCTAAAAAGATAACAATGTTAGCCTTTTCTGCACTCTTGGGTCTGAAGCATGCTTTTTTAACAATTGAAAGAAAACACAACTTTGTCCAAAAAACCTCTCATGTTTAGCTGTTTTCCACTTTTTTCTTTGGTCATTTTAGCCTTTTTGGCCAGGGTGAAGGGAGTATCTGCCATCAAACAAGAAGACAGCTGCATGTAGCTATGATGATGTTTGCTAGTTCACCTTACATGCATTAATGTAATAACGTGGTTAGCCTACTCAACGTAAATTACACACGAACAACATTAAGCTACTCACGCAGAGAAGAACGGCTGCTGCTGCATCATCATCCGTCATCATTTCTGCTACACTGTCAGGGCTAGGGGCAGGACTCTCCTCGTCGGGTTTTTGGGGGATGTTGCTAACTCCGGGTCGATAACAGGCACCACACCCGCAGTAGATGTGCACGGTGTGAGGTCTCGCAGCAAGCTATCAAATACGGTGCATTTTTCGGCTTTTGAAAAAAATGCTATGCGTCGCCAGGTGTTTCATCGGATTTGAGGTGTTACCTCCTTTGACAGTATCACAGTATCACCTTAAAGCACTTGTTGCAGGCTGCTGAGTTTGCATCTTTTGCTGTGAAGTACAGCCAGACTTTTGACCGCTTCGCCTTGGGCATTTTTAATCTGTAGCTCTGCTCTAAAAGAACGTACGTACCTGGGCCCGCCTACTATCCTCGGAAACGTAAAATGATTGGCTAGAAGTGTATCACAGCTCAGGGAAAAAAAGCACCGAAATGTGCGCTGCTTTTCGGTCTGGTTACTACCGTTTATGTCAGAACCGGGATACCGGTACCCATCCCTACTCCTAATTATTAAATCTTATACAGCAAGTGGCACAATCTTATAACATACATGCTTTCTCATATATAAAAACACTTCAGTGTGGGTTCAAAGTGTGTGTGTGTGTGTGTGTGTGTGTGTGTGTGTGTGTGTGTGTGATTATATCATTATATCATATTATATTTTATCGTGATGTGTTCAGGATCTCTGTTACAATGTTACTGTTTTGGTTATGCTGCATGAAAGATGTTGAGTGTGTATTAGTGAAGGTCAGTTACAGGAGCTGGAGAGTGAGTTATTCAGACGAACTCTCAACAGCATTAACTGCCCTGTTACTGTAAAACCTTAATAACCTCGGTGAAGCAAAATGTCTTGTGCTTAACACTCTACGTTAAAGTTAAAATATATATGTTCAGAGCACATAGATATATAGTGTAAATAGTTACATAGTTATACATATCACACAAAAATCCACCACAATATGGTTGCTTGGTCTAGTGAGCTAAAGCGGCGCCCGAGCTCTGGAAAATGTTGAACTCCAAAATCCAAGAAGTAACTATAACCAGTGCAGATTATATCACTAAATACATTTTAATAATAATAATAATAATTATACAGAATTATGTCTAAAGAGGAAAAAAGGATGTCTTTAACCCTTTGATCCATTTTTAAAATTTGTATAAAGTTTGTTTTGAAGTAAAGCAAAAGTGCTTGGAGTTCAAAGGTTTTTTGTTTCTTTGTTTAGGTGTTTGTTTTTTGAGGACTCCTGTCTAAGCGTTCAAAGACAGTTTGGCCTCATGTCCTTTATTCTCCAGCATAAATTCTCATATGTAAAAAACATATTGAAGTCATACGTGCTTGTATGTATGACTCTTTTTTTCTTCAGTTAAGCATTTTAGCATCTGAACAGCACGTCTTTGTATCCCAACACAGTTCCCACAGAGAAAGGGGCGACTGGCCTCAGTAACCTTGGCAACACCTGCTTCATGAACTCGAGCATCCAGTGTGTGAGCAACACCAAGCCTCTCACAGACTACTTCCTCTCAGGGAGACACCTCTACGAGCTCAACAGGTGCCTTTTATTCAAAATATTTTATTGAGTATTTGTGGATATAGTTTAAAGAAAAACAGAAAACCAACTGTTCATAATGAATACAAAACAACAATGAGGGGAAAAAACAAACATTTTCATTTTAACTAACTTTTGTTTTTTTGGTGTATCAATAGAACCAATCCTATTGGGATGCGAGGTCACATGGCCAAGTGTTACGGCGACCTGGTGATGGAGCTGTGGAGTGGGACACAGAAGAATGTAGCTCCACTCAAACTCAGGGTGAGAAGTTGCAGCATTTCCAATATATTAGTCACAAAAAGAGTTTCATGTGCAGGCGGGTGCACATCCACAGGAGGCCACAGAATAGTGTGGGACTGTCTTAGCTAGTATGATATTTTTGGCTCAGCTATGTTTTGTCGTGCTTATGTTCTGATCAGAGTTTATGATTCACTGCTTTAGTGGACGATAGCAAAGTACGCCCCCCGTTTCAATGGCTTCCAGCAGCAGGACTCTCAGGAGCTGCTGGCCTTCCTCCTGGACGGCCTCCACGAAGACCTGAACAGAGTCCACGAGAAGCCGTACGTGGAGCTGAAGGACAGCGATGGTCGGCCAGACTGGGAGGTGGCCTCTGAGGTCAGAGTTCACACTGATTAATTGGAGCAAGAATAAGTTATTTTGGTTGATAAGATAATAAACATATCTGGATTATCATTTTAAACATTTCAGGTAATTACACTGTAACAGGGGAGTCCCTGAGCTTTAATTCAAATGATAGATAATAAATATAAAAACAAGCAAAAGAGAGAGAACCTTTAATTAGACGTAGCAGCAAAGGTTGGTCGGTAATGATCTGGGCGGGATTTAAAGCCACACCTCTGCAGTAGCCTCACCTGCACAGCCAGGTGAGCTATAGCCTTCAACCGGGTAAATTGTGTTGAGACTTCCAGGATCTTTGCTCGAGCGACTGAGTTCAAACTCTAAAGATGAACAAACACTCCTGTCAGGGAAGCCGGCTGTGCTTAATTCACTGTACAAGTAAAAGCTGAGAGCTTCATACGAGTGAATGCAAGAGTGATCATGTTCATAAGAACGTTACAGCACTGAGTGAAATACTGAGTCCGTACGTGTCCCTGTGGCGTAATGTTGCAGGACAATCGGAGCCCCGCAGCCTCGCTGCAGGTGATCTCGGCTAACGTTTGGAAGTTGCCAAATATTGCGTCAGTGTTGTTTCGTAGCACCCTGAGATTTAAGGACAGGAGACGCGTTTTTTTTCCAGAAATTGCAAAAAAATGAGGGCGTTCTTGCAACCCACAGCTTACCTGGTATTCATCAGGCTTCATGTTTCCTTCAGTGGAAAAGGCTGATCACAGCTGTCCACTGGCCTCCGCTGCTCTCTCACGTGCATATTTAACAGGAAGCTTCTGCTCAGACACTGGTTACATTATTGTTGTATGTTAAGTTATTGTCAGGTTACTTTTCAAATGTATTCCACTACAGATTACAGATTACATGCCCCAAAATGTATTTTATAATGTATTCCGTTACGTTACTCAGTGAGAGTAACGTATTCTGAATACTTTGGATTACTTAATATATTATCATGCTGTTTACAACTACATGAATGTCCTATTGCTGTGTGATTTATTACTGTTACTGAAGGTTACTCTCCACACCACTAGCAGCTAGATGTTTAAATCTTAATATAAATGAGTAACAGTAGGTGGACATTAGGTAAGGCTGCACGTTTTGCAGGGATCTCGTATAGAAAACTATTCCGCGCGTATATAAAACAGGTCCACGGCTCCGAACCGTAGTAAAGGGACCTCTGGCTAATACGTCGGGTTCGTGTCGGGCTCGTAGCTGAAAACTAGCTTTACTTTGTTGTCTGGGTCGACTTTGCTAGTGAGAGACAGAGAGAAGCGTTGAAAGGCTGCTCCAACAGAACTTATTGTTTGGGAGGAAAACACGAGCACAGCGTACAGTCCAGTCTTAACAGCTTACTTACAGCTGGGCTGTAACACTCTGCCTGTTGCCTTCATATTAAATCATTTTTGAACAATAATTTAAAAAAACATTCCTTCACGCCATTATGAGCCATGAGATTGAGCCTCGCGTGTTTTGGTTTCCACCGGCGTGGAATTATGAAGAAATAGAGAGGGGGCAGCCTAACGTATGAAACAGGAAAAGACGCCGAGTAATCCCTTTATTTCAACAAAGTAACTGTATTGTGAATACAGCCTTTTTAAACGGTAACTGTAACAGAATCCAGTTACTCGTGTTTTGTATTTTGAATAACGCTGGTACATGTACTCGATTACTCCCCAACGCTGCTTATTGTTGGTTACATTTGCTGATTTCTGTTTTTGCATGTTTGCTGTTTTTAGATCACAAAATCATTTTTATTATTAGACAAAGAGAAGTGAAGCAAATACAAAATGCAGTTTTTAAATGTTGACTTCATCTGTTATTAAGGGAAAAGCTGCCAACTGTTATATTTTTAATTAACTGGTTGCTATAAGTCCTGTTGTCACCTTAATAGAACCTCTGTAAAATCTTCCAGCCTAAAAAGCAACAATCTAAAGAAACTGATGAGAAACAAGGTCACTGACACCTTTCATTGAGGAAAGGATGACAAAGTAAGTTGTAAGGCTTTGGGACTCCAGTAAGTGACAGTAATTATCCACAAATGGGAAAACTTGGAACAGCGGTGAACCTTCCAGGATCAGCCAGGCTGAGACTCATCCAGGAGGTCACCAACACACCAGAACAACAAAGAACTGCAGTTCAGAGTTCACGATTCAACAATGAGGAAGAGATTGAGGAAAAATGGCATCTGTGTTTAAAGAAATCCCTTCTGGCATTTTAGTTTTTAATGAGATGACGCAAACCAAAGAGAGCACAAAGGCTCGTCTCACATTTAGCCAAAAACATACTGATGATGGCTTCTGGGAAAATGGACTGACGAGACAAAAGTTGAACTTTCTGGAAGGTTTGGGTTGCGTTACATGTGGTGTATAACAGACACAACATTTTCTAATAAAGAACATGACAGCAACAGTCAGACGGGGTGGTGGGAGTGTGATGGCCAGGGCCGCTTTTCAAAAACAATAAGAAAGGTATGAAAACAATCCCTTTATGCTAAAACACTCATTGTCCTCACTTCTACTCACTTCAAATCATATTTACTGTCTTTTTTTATACTATTTATTAATTTTTCTGAAACATGTGACAAAAAAGGTCACAGGTAGGTGTCTGCAGTGGCACAAATCACATTTTATCTGTTGCTGTTTAGTTATTTGTTACCACAACCAAGAAAAAGAAAGAAAGGATGTCTTCAGAGGGAAGGACTTCCCCGTGTTGTTAAAGTGGCATTAACTAGTAATGTTCTTATAACGGTACAATAACTGTAGCTGAACTATTTCAGCTAACTCTGTTGGGAGATAGATGATAAAATTGGGTAAAACCTGAGAAATGGGGATAGGCCGGCTCTGACTTCTATCCTCAGGCTTTGTGGTCTCAGCTGAAAAGCGAGCCCTCCCCTCTTCAGAGGGATGTCGATGTTCATTCACAGCCTTTGCGATCTGTTTGTCTGAATCGGAGGATAAGGCACCGTATTGATGTTGGGATTTACAGAATTAACAGCGTATGATCTGGTGACTGTCTGCTATGCTTTCTCCACTCTCAGGCGTGGGAGAATCACCTGCGTAGGAACCGCTCCATCGTGGTCGACCTGTTCCACGGACAGCTCAAGTCTCAGGTGAAGTGTAAGACCTGCGGCCACATCAGCGCTCGCTTTGATCCCTTCAACTTCCTGTCTCTGCCTCTGCCCATGGACAGCTCCATGCATCTGGAGATCACCGGTGAGCAGGCCGATGAACAGAAATCAACTGTGCTTAGAGTTAATGCTGCAGAACTGATCAGTGTTAGTGGTTAAAGCTGGAGGCAGACAGGCTAGCACTGGGCTGGACTCCCTTTTTGCTTCAGAATAAAATTCTTAGCGTCTCAGATTTTGGTCCTTGTTGACATGATGGAATAACACCGTTGCTGCAGATTTGTTCTCCCACCACATCCACAAGGCTGCTCCACGAAACTGACATTAGGTCGTTCTGTAGGTCATTTTAGTGCATTGAACTCAATGACAGGTTTGAGAAACCAGTTTGCGATGATTTAAGCTTGTATCCTGCTGGAAATGGCTAGTTCGTCTTGTAATCAGAAGGTTGCTGGTTCGAGCCCCGGCTCGGACAGTCTCGGTCGTTGTGTCCCTGGGTGAGACACTTCACCCGTTGCCTACTGGTGGTGGTCAGAGGGCCCGGTGGCGCCAGTGTCCGGCAGCCTCGCCGGAAGTGTGACTGTACACAAATGTTTCCAGCCTGGACGTAAGACCTGACCATGTTTCCCTCGTTCTGTCAGCAGCCTGTTTGAAGCCCTGCAGCAGTAATGTGCCCTTCTTATAGGAGGTCCACCTTTCGCTGTCACACTCTGCTGGATTTGTATTTTTTTTAAGTGAATCTATAAAAATGTGCTGTGTGGTCATTAAAACCTGTTTCTTTATTAAAGAACAAATTCTGAACGGTGCTATGCTACGATGTGTCTGTAGTTATCAAGCTGGACGGCTCCACGCCCGTGCGCTACGGCCTGAGGTTGAATATGGACGAGAAGTACACCGGGCTGAAGAAACAGCTGAGTGAACTGTGCAGCCTGAAGCCCGAGCAGATCCTCCTGGCTGAGGTCCATTCTTCTAATATCAAGGTATTCGCACCACGCTGACGCTAAACACCTCCTCTCTCATCTGTGCGCCATGCAGCAGAAGACGACATTAAAATGAAGGATTCATTGAATCGTTTTGTCTCGAAGCTTTGCAGTCACTGCTTGTTTGTCTTCACTCAGTTAGGTTACGATTTATGCTTAAAAACTACAAATGTGTGTGAGTGATGCTCGTAATGTTCCTCACAGTTTGGTTCAGACGTGCTGACAGCAGCGATCAGGAAAGCCACGGTACGTGCATAATCGAAGCGTGTGGGTCGGAGCCACATTTTGGCCGCGTTGTCTCATTGGTGTGTGGAAATGTTGCTGTGGTGGGGGAGGTGGTGGTCGCTCTCCTGGACGACATAAAGGGCCCGTCTGTGGCAGGCGGTGTGGTTGGTTCTTGGTAGGGGCGTAATGCTGTGTTCAATCCATGACCGTACACACTCACACTTAGACCCTGGTGAAAGTCATACGTTACTAACTCTAACCTTGCAGTGTTTTTAACACGAGACTCTTTGTGTTAAAAACACTCATTTGTCTGTCAGTCCACATGGTTACGTTTCCTCTGTCAGGTGTGTTTTGTGTCCATAATAAGAATCTTGATATTTTAGGCGATCGTATGCGGCGCAGTGAGAGCGCTCCAGAATTAACAGCTGAAACGTCGAACACGATCAAAGATAAAAAGTGCCAGAGGATGTGAGTGCTGCTGCAGCACGTCTTCCAGTTGTTATACGGCTGCATGGAAACACGCAGCTGCTGCTGCAGATAGTGGTGCAACGGATCACGGTTGATCCGAAATCCGAACCGATCCCACTCCACGGTTCGGTACGCACGTGATCCGAAGACTCGAAAAAAAAAAAAGAAGTATGTGTATGGTGCGCGTGGTCAGTCTGTCAAGCGATAGTTATGGCCAGCGCCAGCGGTCCAAGTAGCGGAGCAGAGGAGTTTGCGGCATTTAAGCAGCCCTTTGCCGCCCAGAGTGGTAGATACAAAGCCCTGCACTGCCCTATGGATTACATTAGATTAGATGAACCCTTATTTATCCCTCGGGTGGGTTCCTCCGGGACATTCGGTTTCCAGTAGCACAGCACCCACAGAAGTTGCAGAATGTGAGCAGAAATATACCAAATATACACATTTATAAATACAGAGAATACAAAAGGGATAAATAGAATAAATAGGAATAAGAATACAAGGGAACGGCACATTTTAAGTATTGTGAGTCTATTACACCGTTGGATATTAACAACAACTATTGCACAGTGAAAAGGCACTACAGCTACTTGTTCCCCCCTCCTCTGTCCCCGTTTCCCCTCCAGCGAGGAGTTAAACAGTTTGTTGGCGTGTGGGACTTTTTAAGTCTGCTGGTCCTTGACGTTGGGAGAAGCAACCTGTCACTGAACAGACTCCTCTGGTTGTTTATGGCCGTGTGCAGAGGCTGCCCAGCATGGCCCATAATGTCCATACTGCACCTTAATTTGTTTTTATATAAGTGCGTGGAATGAGTCTTCAGTTGAATGTTTTTTTAATAGGCAAAAAATACTTAAATAAGTAAACGGCGAGTAGAATTTTTGTCTTTTTTTTTCTATTTTTGCTGATCTGAAAATTGATCCGATCCGTGACTTTAAAACCGTGAGAGTTTTGATCCGTTGCACCACTAGCTGCAGACGCCATTTAGCACCGTCTACGTGAATGAGAGTTAAAGTCCTACCAAGGTTTTAGATGTGTGGCACAAACCGGCGTGTAATGAACTCGTAGTTCTGCTGAAATGTTTGCATGTAGGCGTCTTTATTGCTGCAGTCTTATGTGCTGACCTTTGGTTTTCAGAACTTCCCTCAGGATAACCAGAAGGTCCGTCTGTCTGTCAACGGCTTCTTGTGTGCGTTCGAGGTCCCGGTGCCGGGTTCACCAACATCACTGAGCTCGCCCACGCTGACAGGTGTGTCATCTTACACATGTCTGCGCACTCACCAGAGAGCTACCTGCGAGTTTCTCATTTTCTCCCCTCCTCCATCAGATATCACACCTATAGCCAACAACACAGCTGCCAATGGGCACGTGGGCAGTAAGCTAGACCTCATCCCTAACGGTGGGCCCTGCAGCCCTGAGACGCCTCTGACCAACGGGGTCGCCAATGGACACATCACACCGGTGCACGAGAGCCCCTTCATTGGATACATCATCGCTATGCACAGGAAGATGGTGAGAACTCGTAGAAAAAACAAATGCAGTGTCATTTTTATGGTTGTTGTAGACGTAACACGTAGATGTTTGTGCCCCCCGCTTTAGATGCGCACAGAGTTGTACTTCCTGTCGTCTCAGAAGAACCGACCCAGTCTGTTCGGCATGCCGCTCATTGTTCCCTGCACTGTGCACACCAGTAAGAAGGACCTGTACGACGCAGTCTGGATCCAGGTGTCCAGACTGGCCAGTCCCCTGCCCCCACAGGAGGCCAGCAACCACGCCCAGGACTGGTAATTTCCTCCTACGAATCTCTTTATTAGAGAAACACTCGTGTGATTCTGTTGAGTAACATTCATCTGAAGAAGCATTTACCCTCTCGAGTGTGAACCTGAGCGAACTTCCAGACTCTCCTCTGTTAAACTGAGGCAGCAGGTCTGTCCGGACGAAGTCTCTTACGCAATCAGGATCAGGTCGGATCAGCATCAGCTGTCTAAAGCTTGATCCGTGCCACTTCCCTTGTTTAGTGTAATTTAATTTTGGAAGGAAAAAATAACTTTGCTGACAAGTTTGTTGACATTTTTGTCTTCCTTTAACTTGCAGTGATGACAGCATGGGCTATCAGTACCCCTTTACTCTGAGGGTCGTGGGCAAGGATGGAAACTCGTGTGCCTGGTGTCCGTGGTACAGGTAAGAGCGTTTCGGATACAGACACTCGCGACTAAAGCCGTTTTCACACACGCTCTGCAGCTCTGAGGTGCACGCAAAAGCTCAGCTGTGTGACGCAGCCGAACTCTCTAATCCTCCAGCCCCCAGCGTGCAAATGCTGCAGCTAATATCTAAGATAGACGCCATGCACGCCGTCTCCTGCTGAATTACAATACTGGAAATACAGAGTTTTGTTGTTTTTGTGTGCTTAAAGTGAGAGTGCAGCTGTGGCAAAATAAACCGAACCTCATTGTCCTGAAGTTCTGTGAAATTCAGGCTTACATACAGCTTAAAGTCGGGAGTAGCACATTTTGATGCGAGATTATGACATTTGATTTGTTGTAACAGTGTTCTGTAAGCAAAACTCACACATCTGTACTGCACATCTGTGTGTTTGCAGGTTCTGCAGAGGCTGTACAATAGAGTGCACAGAAGACCGAGCTTCTGTAGGAAATGCTTACATAGCTGTAGACTGGGATCCAACTGCCCTGCACCTCCGCTACCAGACCTCCCAGGAGAGGGTAAAGGACACACACACACACACACACACACACACACACACACACACAGCACCAATTCAGGCAGAGAAAAAGTCACTTCGAGTTAGAGCAGTAATGGAATTTCTGTGAAAATGGTGCTCGCTGTCATTAACGTCATCATTTGTAAACACCAGCTTTCCTCGGGGCAGGAGGAGTGATGAGCAGCAACACTGCTTTCATATTTCACACTGTCATATTAGCAATTCTACATCAGGGTCCAGTTGGTCCTCATGTAATGATCGCTGTGCAAACCAGAATATGGTGTGATTCAGAGTTTGGCCACACGGAGGCGTCAGTGAGTCAGTAAATGTCAGATTAAAGTGTCCAGAATCCTTCGAGGTGTGTTGGTAAGTGCTGTGGTTTATGTGAATTCTAGGAAAAATGAGTTTCTGAGCAGTAAAACTTGTTAGATGCATTAAAGTTGCACTTTGCTTGGCTCTAAAACGACACCTGGTAGCTGTTTCCCCGAGTGTCTGCTCTCGTGGTCCATTATCCTCCGTCATGCATCGCGCTCCTCTCCCTGCAGATTGTGGAGGAGCACTGCAGTGTGGAGCAGTCTCGGCGAGCTCAGGCTGAGCCCATCAGCTTGGACAGCTGTCTGAAGGCTTTCACCAGCGAGGAGGAGCTGGGAGAGGACGAGCTCTACTACTGCTCCAAGTGCAAGACCCACCGACTGGCCACCAAGAAGCTGGACCTCTGGAGGCTGCCACCCATACTGGTCAGGAGCAGACTCGTGCATCTGAGTGTTTTATGTGAAACGATGCGTGGGTGTTGGTAGCATTTAACGTTCTCACGTGAAATAAATTTAGAGACGGCGTCTGACACGTGTTCACTTGTGTAGATTGTCCACTTGAAGCGCTTCCAGTTCGTGAATGGTCGCTGGATCAAGTCCCAAAAGATCGTCAAGTTTCCACGGGAGAATTTTGACCCCAGCGCCTTCCTGGCTCCCAGGGACCTCGAGCATCGCTGCCTCCACTCCCGCAGTGAGAGCGAGGATCTGCTGAGGGTCGGAGAAGACAATCTGTCCTCCATCTCTGCACCTGCTGGCTTTGGTAACCTCCCCAAAGGTACGGCATGTCCAGTAAAGACTTTCATCACTGTTTGTGTTTTTTAAAGAATGTGAAAATGAAGTGCTAATGCTTTAACACTGCTGCTTCCCCAACAGCTTCCCCAGCTTCAAGCAGGAAGTCTGCTCCCTCTCTCAGCCGGAACAGTAGCCCGTCTGGCAGCCCGAAGGCCGGGAGCGGAGGCCGCAGACCAGGTCGGTTGCGCCTTCCCCAGTTGGGCAGCAGACATCGCCTCTCCAACAGCAAGGAGAACCTGGACGGAGCAGCTAATTCTGAGGCTGAATTGAGAGACGATGCACCGCAGGCGGACCCAGAGGGTTCAGCAGCAGGAGGAGCGTCAGGGCTTCAGGGGTCAGGAGAGGGCGTTGCATCAGAATCGTCCTCCGGTAGTGAAGCATCCAGCAGCCACTGTGACGTGGTCCTTGTGAACGGAGACAGCAACGGGCTGTGCTCCGACTGCAGCACAGAGAGCAGCACGGAGCCGGACGGCTCTCTGCTGCAGCACAGAGACAACATGTGTCTGGATGCCATATACAACCTCTATGCAATATCAGTAAGTCAGGCGCTTTGGGCACGCTGGCATACGGGCGGGGAGAACAGTCAGACAAGTGCTGAATGTTGTTCTGCTTCATCTCTCCAGTGCCATTCAGGAATATTGGGAGGAGGCCACTATGTGACATATGCCAAAAACCCCAATGGGAAATGGTACTGTTACAATGACAGCAGCTGCAAGGTAAGGCACCAGCACACCTCCATTACTGTCTGCAGGTACTAGGTAACTAGTTACAGCCTCCTGCACATCCAGTACGACCTCCACAGACTCAGCTTAGAGGAGCTATTCTTCTGTGTGTTCTGAGCACTGTGCAGGGAAACAGATGGTCCTGTTAAAGCTGTGCTGGTTTATGTGGGTTGTTTTTATTGGTTAAAGTGTCTCACACACACACACACACACCTTTACCAAACTTGTGATTGCTTTATCATGACTTTAACACATGCTGCTCTGCACACGCTGGGCACTCTTGTGTGATGTAAGCAAAGGTTTGGCTCTGTCGACACCCCAAATGCGACCATGCTGTAACAACACTCCGCTTTATTTGTTTTTTCATTTACAGGAAGTGCACTCTGAGGAGATCGACACCGACTCGGCCTACATTCTCTTCTACGAGCAGCAGGGAGTCAACTACTCCCAGTTCCTGCCAAAGATCGATGGCAAGAAGATGGCCGACACCAGTAGCATGGACGAAGACTTTGAGTCAGACTACAAGAAATACTGCGTCCTCCAGTGACCGCAGCTCGTCTTCCATCAGCCAGCACTACGCCCGCTCGCCTCTTTCAGCCTGCTGCTCTGAACAGGAAGCGCCAGAAGATCTCACGAACGGCTGACAGTTGAACCGCGCGCCGTCTTTATGGCTGCTTCGCAGCACTTTCTAAACTCGACTGCAAACACGGATCGGTGAAAAGGTTTGCTAAGACAACAGTGAAGCCCCTCCCTGTGAAAGCACCCGACCGGTGCACTTTGCTGAGCCCGACGAACTCCCATCAGCTCCCACCCCGTGATCCTCGCCATGACATAGATGTAAAATATACTTGCACACTAACGCATCTCTGAATGTATGGCAGTACGGCCGAGTCATGCAGCGATGTTGCTTTCTTATCGTGCACTTATCACTTGTGATGTCAGGATTCAAAACAAAAGACGGCTTTTTCTACCCAGAGTCACGATTTGACCTGAGCAGGGAAAAACCGATGTGCTCCAGGTGTGAGTCCCTGCAGGCCTACGGATGCCAACTGTACACGGGGCCCAGCGTTCACTGTGTGCTGGAGTCACGTTTAGTGCCACGGGAGACGACGGATGCCCGGGCAAGCTTTCAAACCAATGGTTCTGCTGAGGTTTTATTAGCGATAGTGTGAGCAGGAAAACACGCGTCATACGCTACCTCATCGCTTCCTGCATTCTTTCAGCCAACTGGACCCCAAAAGTCTGTGACAGTATTAATATCATGAAATGCTTCCTTTTAGTGTAGGAGACTCGGTACATATATTCAGGAACATCCCCACAACGACCCCCCTCCCCTCCCAGGACACTCGCACGGGTCCTGATGTTCACATCAAATTCGGCATGTTTGCCAAAAACTGTGTTTGGTCCTGCAGCTGCCAAATATCCACGGTGATTTGTGCAATGTTGACCAGTATGTAGCCACGACGACTGAGAATCTGGGTTTGTTGGGGACAGGTGCCATGATTTAAAAAGTTGTACGGTATATGTTTAAACGCTTTTTTTTTGATTATGTAAATGTGTCATTTTAGAGGATCTGCTTTATTTTTTTATTTTTTCTTAGAGTTGCTTCAGGCTACCTAAAGGCCCCACCTGTAGACACCAGGCACATCTCCATGGGGCTGATGCAAACCTCTGCAGTTCTCTGCTGTCCACCCAAACCTGGACTTCCTGCGTCCATCACAGCCAATTATTTTACCGTTTGTTATTTTAAAAGTGTCAAAACGGAAGAACCAGAGATTTTTTTTATTTGCTCAAAGCCTGTAAACCACATTACCCATAATGCTATTCAGAATCCAACTTTAGCCTTTATTACTGTGTCTCATGTGGCTTCTGTACTTACACTTAACTTTGCTCACATTCGAACGAGTCCCACAGATCGCTGTGAGTGTTTCTCACCTTCACCGGGTGTCACCTTGGCTACTTCGCACAGAGGCAGGGAAGCCTTTGTTAACCATGAGTGTTACATGTGTTGCACTGTTGGGTTTTTTGTTTTTCACGCAACTAGAGCAGCTTTGCATGATTCACAGTTCAGGTACTTTTGGTTGCACCGTGCAAACGTGGAGTTGGAAAAGCACCTGGGTTTTAACTTCTGTCCCTGAAGCGATCATAGTTCATATATCTACTCTCAGTGAATTCATACAGACTGATAAACCTTCCTGGACTGTGAGGTCAGAAGTCATGCTGTTTAATATGAGCAGTGACTTTTGCACCAGTGTGTCCACGATAGGAAATAAGGAAGAGCTCCTTCAGTGTCGAGTGCGGACGTGCACTCATAGATCGGACAGATATCTAACAAATATCTCCGATAAATTCACACTCGTGTGATTTCTCTCCCCTGTCAGAGTTCACACACTGTGTCAGACAGTTTGTAGTGTACTGACACGAGTATTTCATTTGAGTGAGAGGCGAATGCAATGACCAATGGAGCGGCTGCAGAGGGTTGGTCAGTCGCTTCTCTCCGACTCCACATCATTACATTTTTAAAGCTTCCATCTTGTATTTTTGAGTTGTTTTAATGTGTAATAGGAACAGAGCTCCCTTTTAACAGCAGGCTCAGCCTCGGGTTCAATGCCGCTTAGCACACCTAAAACCTGAAGCATGAGTGTATAAAGATGCAGTGAAGTACCGCTGCAGTGGTCCCACCTCCTGCTGCTTAGGGGATCATAGATGCTCCTGGAACACTTTTTAGTTTTAGGGGGAAAAAAATAAATCTATGGATAACCACTTGTTGGCTAGCTCACTGGCTACAGCCTCCATAGGCTGGTATATTAGTCACTTGTGCACTTGGCCACATCTGCCCACCCTCGTGTATGAGCAGCCTGCTTGTGAACCACCAATGCAAGCATTCACCTTTCTGAGCTTTCTGGCTATCGAGCCTGGAGAGCCGTGTGAGGTGCCCCGTCCTGTGCAGTCAGATCGCTGCAGCAGGGGTGCTGAAACCACGTATTTGTGAATGGGTACCATCAAAGCACAACACAAACTGTAAGGTCTTACTCCAGCTTCTGTATTTCTAGCAGATCTTAATGCCCAGTCTCAATAGACGGACTTTCACAATCTCATTTTAATAGCTTAGTGTTTCATATCTTAAACCAGTTTCCCCCTTTTCCTCAGCTGAGCCATCCAGTGGGCCAGTCACACTCTGATGGGTGTCCAACAAAAGCGAGTGACATGTCAGTGTAGACGGAGCAGTGGCAACAGTGTCCACTTTTAATGATTTCATTTCTTAGCTGCTGGCATAACGTTTGATGACTGGGATGATGGTTTCTGGTGGAAATGAATAAATATTTAAACTTTTTCAGGAAGTTCTATGAAAGTTTTAAGAAAAATCAAATAAGTGTCTTAGAACGTTTTCACCTTTTGCCGGGATGTTTTCAGGGAAATGATTTGGAAACAACCATCCCCCCGTAGACAGATGTGCTCACGTGTGGAAAGTAACCAAAGTCTGTTTGTGTGAGGAGCGTAAATGCATCGCTACACGACTGGAGCCAACGTTTGAGCAAATGATTTGTTTCTGTGGGTCAGAGTGCTGCCGTTCCTCCTTTTCTCTGAAGGTTTGGCTGCTTCGACGTGGCTGCTGAGGTCTCTTTGAGATGGACGAGCCCATGTTTTCACCGCGTGGTTCCAGCTGCAGAGTTCTGTGTGTCTGCTTTGTAGCAGCAATGGCGGAGCTCCTGTCACGTCAGGGGGCTCCGTCTAATCACTGTGAACAGACGGCAGACTGTCGATGGCGCCCGGCTTCGTCTTCTGGAGCGCAGAGCCTCGTCTCTGCGTTCGTCCCCTTTTTTAGCTGCTGTATTTGTGATGAGACGACTTTGTTATGGATGTACTTGGAGATAAATCTGTCACTGAATGAAACTTTATTTCCTTCTGCAAAGATCACATTTGTTGAACAAATGGAAATGTACATAAGAGTGTTATTTATGTTTGCTTGGCCAGCTCTTTTTCTTTTCCCCTCCACCCTCCTGCCGTCGCACTGAGCTGTAGACAGTGTCCAGTTTGTGTCTGTGGTTGAAGGTTATCACAGGACTCGAAGGAAAAATTGTCCCTTGAGAGCTCAGTTTGCAATGTTTGCTCTACTTAAAGGTGCAATAGATGTCAACTTCTTTCTTTTTCTCTTTGTTTCTTGGGCTGTGAATGTGCCCTCAAACGGCCGGTAGCTTAATCTCTTAGCAGAAATGTTTCATGTCGGGGTTACTTTCAGCACAATTTTTCTAATCCAGGAACGAGGATTTGACGCCCAGGGAAACTGGACTATCTCTGAAACTGGGCAAGCACGGATTCTGTAGAACATCGGGCTAGCATCTGAAGCCCCGCCCCCCAGGAAGATTAGTTCACGGTGTGTCAGGCAGTGCGATCGACTACTGAGCTGTCTTTCAGTGTGTGTAGCTTCTTTTTTTATTTAAGTTCATATCTGTCTGATGTGAACCAGATGTGTTAATTTAATAAACTTTTTTGTAAGGTGTTCGTTGGAAGAAAGTCACATTGCACTGACATGAAAACGTGTACATAAACAAAACGTGTTTTGTAAATAAGCCAATGAAAACTATGTATTTGAATATGAACTGTACAAAATACTGTACCTGTAGTTGTGTATATGGAGTGATCCTGTTGATCTGTAACGAAATACCCAAGCAACAAATTAAATTCAGCAAAGGAAATGACATCAGAGTCGTTTTGTTGTGGTCACAACCCTGATCTGACATTTCAGGCAATTTGCGTAGACTTGTGAAGTAGAACAGCCTCGTTGATCATCTCAATTTAATGCCACAAGCAGGAGCAAAGCATCACACAGACAGAAACGATCCAACTCGATGGTGTCTCATTATGTTTGGCCATAAGTTGACTGAACTCCAACACTGTTCATTTTTTTTCACTGAGATATATTTTTAAGCTCCTTTGTGTCAGAGGCTGTGTGCGGCAGGCAGGAATGGACCCGAAGCGCCGACTGCAGGAGGTCAAACTTAGAAACTTAGATTCCTGTTTTTCTAATAAATCTAACTTAACCTCCTAAGACCCGAACTCTTTCCCAGCATGCATTTTTAATTTCTCTTTGCCATTTAGGCTGACTGGGATCTGATGAATGTAAAAACTAAGAATTACCAGGTTTTTGTTTGTTTTTGTTTTTTACCTGATGTTTGTTGCTGAGAAAAATGAGATCCACACATGAGGACATTTGTTTTAAATTTCGATAGAACAGTGGCAGGATAACGTCCTCATAAGTGGATATCAGGCCCTTGTAGAGCAAAACTTAGTATTTTGGTCTAAACAACCCAAAATGTGATGTCCACATGTGTGGATGCCAGGTCCTCGGAGGTTCAACTGGAAAAATGAACAAGGATTAAACAGGTAGAACACACAGCATGAGAGGCATCGTGAAACAGACCAAGGAAAACACAGGGCTTAAATACAGAGAAGGATGACGAGGGAATGAGACACAGGATGAGAGCACAGCTGGAAACATTAACAGACGCAGACTGTCAGTAAAACAGGAAACAACACAGCAGTGTGAACCTGACATGAAAAGGCATATAAACAAAACCTAAGACTGGAAATCAGGAGATACTAAATAAAAAAGAGAAACACTAAGTCACAGAATATAGACAAAATCAAAACCGCTGGGTCACCAGACCCAGGTACCCCAACACTTTCAGCTATTCCTTGATCCCCAATTGATTAAAGCAGCCAACGGCCTAAAAGTTCCACATTTACCTCACAAGTTTCGAGTTAACATAATCAGACTGTAGTAATAAACTAACTTGGCTCCTTCATATTGCCTTCCCAACCCAGCAGAGTGACTTTTGTCGAGGTTGAGCTACTTTATTTTATCCATATTTGGAATACAGTCAATGTCTTCGTTGTAGGGGAAGTAAGGCTGCAACCACAGCTTCATGGGCTCTGCCACAGAGCTTCCTCCTGGTTAGACGTGCCTGAAACACACTTGCGTATAAGTCATCCAGTAGGTTGAGGTGGTCTGCATATCTGACTAGATTCAACCTTCTGATGTAGACCAGATTCTTCTGGGCTCATTTATACCACTTGTTCCTCTGGACCCTTCTCATACCGCACTGCTGCAGGAGAGCGAGGTCCTTCCTTGGAGGGTGCTGGACTCCATGCATGGTAAGGAGCTTCCTTGTTTCAATGTCAGTGGCTTTATCTCTTATTTTGTTGGTTGCAACTTTCCTGGTGGCCTCTTCATGGTTCCAAATTGCCTCTGTGTCCCCCCCAAAGGTACTTGTAGGTGTGTGCAATGTTGCCCTCTCTTTGTTACCATGTGACCACACTTGTCCAGTCCAATGGCATTCCCATGTTGTTGTTGTGGATCAGTGTTACGGCCCTAGCTGGGCCTCCTGATACTGCCCTTGTTGTGTGCGTGGTTTTTTTTCTCCGCCCTCCTCCTTCTTTTGCTCCACCCCTCTGTCTCTCTCTTGCTCTCTCTCTCCCCCAGGACACAGCTGTTGCTATTGGACTCACTTACCACCTGGGCTCCAGCAAGCAATCACCTCTCCGCGGTCATATACGCTTGGGGCATGAGCTGTGAAACAGGGTGGGGGTTCTTGGTGTCTCTGCGTGTTGTGGTGAGCCTGCTCGAATGTGGAGTGTGGAACAGCATAGGCTTTACGTGAGTTAGTGTGGGCTTGTGGGCCTTGGCAGCAGTAAGCTCCGCTGCGTTAGTGACAGGGTGGAGCCTGGGTGGGCCCCTGGAGTGCCCCTCGTGGTGTGGAGTTTTTGTTTGGTTGTTGTGTTCTTTGTGTTGCAACCTTTTTTCCCCTTTTCGGCATTGTTCTTGGTAATTACGGCGTTGCCGGCTCCTATTTTATGATATCTATAAATAAAGACTCTTTTATGTACCTACAAAACACTGGTCTGTTTTCCTTTCCTTCTGTCTGGGCCTCAGTGTTACTGGTCCCCTCCACTCGCCTGCCTCGACCCCTGGGGGGGGACGGTAACAATCAGTGAGTGGGCGTCTTGTAACCATCGGGCATAATCTTGCTGTCGTCTTCTAGAGGTGGTTAACGACTGCTCCATCCATGGGGTTCAGGGCTATGCAGAACAGCTTTTGGGACGGAGCATGTGTTAGATCCTAGACTTGATGGCAACTAGTGGTATTGACTTTTAGTTGGCCTCTGTTGGTCTCTGTTCCCCCATGGGATTCCTGAAGAAAGGTTCTCAGCATCACACTGATCTTGTACAGTTCTAGGCAGTCTAGAGAGTCTAGAAGTCTAGAGAGTCTAGAAGTCTAGCGAGACTGCTCGAACAGTGGTTGGTATTTTGCCCCTCTGGTGTTTCTGCCAATTCCTTGGTTATGTATTGAGCCATACACCTATCCATCTTGCTGCTATAATGCCTAAAAGGGGCTTCCATGTAGTGCTGAGACAGGCTATTGGCCGGTAGTTGGACGTGACTGATCTTCTTTGGGGATCAGGACTATCCAGCCTTCAGTTAGCCATTCTGGGTGTATCTCATACATCAGCAGCTCGTTAATTTGTGCTGATGGAGTGTAGTTAGCTTCTGTAGCTTTAGCTTCTGTGAGTCATTCTGCCACTGTGATGGTTGCTGTGGTGTGCTCTTAGATCCTAGCCACTGAGCATTGTTGTTATGTGTTGCGTGCTTCACCGGTCTTCTCTTTCAGTGTTGCTCCATCTCCAGCCTTGGTGGTGCTGTTCTCATATTGTTTATCTCCCAGAGGTTCTATTGGACTGTGGGTCCAGCAAGCATGGAGACCAGGCAGTGGTATCCTCCAGGAACTGCCTGCATAATCTGGTCACATGAGTCCGGGCACTGTCGTGCACCAGGTGGAAAGCAGGACCCACTGCACCAGTACAGGGTCTCACAAGGATTTCATCCTGATCTCTAATAGCAGCAAACTGAGTAACGGCCCCTCCTGCTCTTTAAAGCAACCGACTCTGGTTGTAAAACGATCCTCACAATAACTGATGATTTAATTTAGTTTTTACCCGAAAACAAAGAAAAAATTCATTTTTATGAGGTTTTTATCAGACTTAAATTTGAAATGGAATAAAAAAAAAAAATTGTGTCAAAATGTTTGAATTAAGTTTTAATTAAAAGTGGGGAAAATCCACTTCATATTAATTAAGTATCAATCAAACCAGATGGGGACATTTTTGACCCCTGAGGACCACAGCTGTGATTATGTGCTGCCATTTAAAATTTATAAATGCTTCAAAAAAACTTTCTCACTAAAGTTCAACATACAGCACTCTGTAGTTAGACAAATAGTCAAAATAATCTTTTATTGTCTCGTTTTATTTTCGCTCAAAAACAAAGTGTACTTTATGTAAACAAGGTCTGGTGGCCCTAAAATGTTGGGTAAATTTTGTGTTAATGTGTTGGTCTTAAGTAAAACTAAGGTGTAACACTGAATTGATTGACAATTTATACTTTAAAAAACACTCAAATGAAGTGGGGACATTACTGACCCCTGAGGACCACAGCTGTGTGGAAATCGGGAGGACATTATGAGGGTTAATTGAGCAGAGCAACATCCCACAAGTTTAACTGATTAAAAAGTTTTCCTTTAATTGTATTTTTTGGAGCAGTGTCTATACGTGCTCACCCCAGTTTACCACTTTTTACTGCAGAGTAGCTCTCTACAGCGCGTGCTGTGCGTATGTCTCAGCCTCCCACACATGCCCGGGCTCCACAGATGTCACACTACATGCACCTACAGCGAGTTTTGGCAGACAGAGGTTAGACCACAAAGCCCTGGACCTTCATTTCTTTGCATGGAAGTCTTTTAAACTTGACTTTTTATTTGGTTCAAATGAACAAATGTAAGCATGCTAACATGTTAGAAACAGCAGTGGTTTTACATGATTGTGCTCGTCATAACGAAGAAGTGCAGCAAATTTAAAACAGTTGTTGACCTTTGTTGTCCTTCCTCAGTGTTTTGCAGTCAGCTAACAGACGAGAGAGGAAACCACACACAGGGGCTTTGCAGCAGCTTCTCCGAATTAAACAGCGCTACTCTTTCTGCCCTGCGCACCAGTCAGGGGCTTTTCCGCCTCTCGCCTAATCCTGACTGACATTTTTAGTTTTTAGTGTCAGAGCAGAGAGACTGTGTGACTGGTCACACGTTGGACGTGGAAAATGACTGCGTCGGTGTGTTTAAGTCGGTAACTTAACACTAGATTAACTTTTGGGTGTGATTAAATTTAGAATGTGGTTACTTTAGATGACCAGTTGATTCTGGTTCTCTTTCTGTTGGCAGCCCCAACAAGCTTATGAAAGCTGTCCTTAAACATTAAAGTGAGGTCATTTTTCAGAACAATAAACTACCCGACAGTAAATAATGTGCTTAAAACGAGCTCCATCAAATAATCAAATGTAACATTGTTACATTGATTTGAGCCCCTCTACATGACATTGTTACTGTAAGTTGCACAGATAACGTCTTCGAGTCTAACTTGAGATTATGTCGTTAGTACTGTGGTATTTCTATTTTTGCTGCAGTAAATAATATTCCACTGTGGTTAATGAGAGGGTGCGGCGGTAAACCAAAGAGTTAAAAGAAAAAAACAGTTTGCATGATTAAAGTTTTTTGACGAACTTTCATACTTCTACAAACTGACCGAGCATCTGCAGCGTTACTGCGTGAGCTGGGAGAGCTGACATGAAGACACTTTAGTGTGAAGTGGACTCACACTCATTCTAGAAATCAGCGTGAGGTGAAACAGCGCATCTCAAACCACTTGCTGCTTCACTTCATTTCCTCTGATTGTCTTGTGGTTGATGTACTGTGAGAGCTCCTGCTTAACACAACACGGGTCAGACATTTTATCCAGCACAAGGCTGATTTTTGAAATTTTAAGTGGGACCGAGCAGAATAAATACTGTCTGGTGTCTGACTGGCAGGTTTAGGCGAGAAGAATGGACTTGATCAAAGTTGTCACAGAGCACAGGTAGGGCTTTTTCATTTAGTTACGCTCTTCCTGTGCTTTCTTTGTATTTTGGGCTTCAGTGAATCAGCTCTATAAAAAGAAACGTTCTAAACGTTCTTCCTATCGCTGTTCCAGACCAGCCTGATGTTCTTTTACCAGTTTGTGCCAGAAAACAAACACTGAGCAGAGGACATGGCGGACTGTTCAGGTGAGCTTTCACATGTCTACTCCGTTGTATACACCCTCAGCGGTCTCCTCTCCTTCACCATCGTGGTGTTCACAGTGCTGGGAGCCGTGTGCATCAGAAAGTAAGTCCATTTTAAGTTCTTTAAAAAGACTTTTATTAACGACGTGACCTCAGTCTCACTTGGTCTGTTTGCTACATTTTATGTTCAAATTAAGCTGACTGTCCTCACCAAAGCTGCAACAGTAACAGCAGCATTATTAAATAAAACATAACAATTTCCCTTCATGTACTTTAGCGTGAATATATTATAAAATCAGACGTTAATAAAAGCCCATTTTTGGCCACACTGGCTTCACGGACGGGAATGAGCCGCTCAGATGCTAACCGCTATAACGGTTTCCTTAAAATTAGTCTTTGCTTGTTTGTGAAATGTACCTCTCACCTGCTGTGTGAAGTTTGGTGTAGACGTTTATTTCCCTTTTTACAAAAGTGAGATGTTCTTCTTTGATCGTCTCATTTCCTGAGATCTGCACTCTTCAGATTTCAATGTTTATGTACTTTTAAAGTAGAACGTGAAAACACCGAAGATGAATTTAGTTTTTTTGCTCAGCCTTTGTATTATTATTATAATAAATGCATAGCGCCATAGGTCCAAAAACAGATGTTATCCACTGTAAGAGATCATGTTAACATAGACTCATAATACAGATGTCTACGGACCTACTTTATACAGCACCTTGTTAGATGTTTCTAATATTTTGGCGTCATATGTTATCTTTCAGTATTAGCATACAATCCCATTCAAATGTGTCGTTGTTTTGAAATGAGCCAAAAAGAACACATGGCCAGCTGTTCTCAGCTTTTCCTCGTTCTTTTATTCTGAAAACATTTTTATTTGTGCAGCATGTTACCAACTAAAATGATGGTGTATTACAAAAAATGGAAAAGTGAAAAATAATAGCAAAAAACTGACTTATTCAAAACGAATGTTGAGTCAGGGTCAGCTGAGTCTCTGCAGCCTCCATCTGAATTCATGTCTGTGTTATCCAACTGTAACGCAATCTGTACTTACGCCAAACCTTTAATGCGTGGAAATCAGGACTGTTGACCTTGGGCAGTTCACTAGGTGTCGGTGTCATCAATTTCACCCCAATGTTTAACCCAGAATCACAGTTTCTCTAGAAATAGGTTACAAGAAATCAAATGTATCCCAAATATCTGTATCCCATCAGAGGCTAGTTTCGTAAAGGAGATTGGTAGTAGCTGCTCCACCACAGGAACAATACGGCTTCCAGCACACAATGGACACCACACTTACTTAACATAAACACATTTATTAGACACAATTTTAAATAATAAACCCTTCTTTTGTAGTGTCTTTCCACTCAGTGTCACAAGAAAAATAAAATAAATAAATAAAATCAAATATGTATCCTTTAAGGTCCTTTGGCCAAAAGAAAATCACCTGAGCTCAGGGAAAAATAAAGTGCATCGTTGGGGCCCTTTGAATTGTTCCTACCGCTCTGTTGGAACGGTGTAGCATCCAATAATAGCATCCAGCAAGCAGAAGCATCCACCCGCAGCAACGACCATCTATTTGCCAGGACGGTTCGGCAGAGTCATCAGATGAGGACTTCCACAAGGCAGTTCATCCAGTAGGATCCAAGGCACCAAAAGGGCAAACAAACCAGCCTACACACAAGTGTGCAGAAGAATTAACTAAAATGTTCATAAGTCTCAGTACCACTGACTCAGTGTCCATGTCACTAACGGCTTATTTAACAGACTTACCATCATAATAATACAGGTTTGTCAAAATAAAAATATAACAGAACATAAATGCTGTTAACAATGCTTATTAATGCTGTTCTCTTAGGCATAACATAATAACACTGTAACTGACCTCGTGTCGGCCGCCATTTTAGGACATTAGCTAGGCTCACTTAACGGCTAGCTTGCTAACAGTCACCCGATAACACACGTTATACAATATTTAGCCTCTTTCTTAACAAACATGACAGCGGTAGATTTGATACCTCGCTGCAGTATAATAAGGCACAAAACATTTCATACGAACATGAGCTGCACGCTAACTCACCAGAGGGGTTCATGTAATGGCGTATGCTGTCGGACTCAGCTCCGCTTCACGTTCGTAACTGCTACAAGACTCTTTTTCCTAACAACATATTAAATCATTAGCTTCACATATAAAGGTTTTTAAAACTATTTACAGCAACTCAAATGTCTACTGTACCCGAATTTCCAGCTCGTAGAGGGCACGAGAGCAGCATGCGCCTCATCGGACCAACGGAAGGAAAAACTCTGTAGCTGGAGTAGAGAGTGGCTATGCGCACGGCACAGTGGTGCGTTCAGTGACTACCAAATAATCAGAAATCCCATACTCAAACAATGATCTGGGTTACACTCTCCCCCTCTAAAGTGCATGAGTCTCTGCATGCACACTTGACTTAACAGGTGTGTGAAGGAGAGTGCTCTGAGAGAATACAATTGCGAAACTCTGACAAAAAGGAACTGAGAGCCAAAATTAAAGGCTCACCTAACTCATCATAAGTTAGTTTACGAGGTTGGCGTCTCTCTCTCCCAGAACGCCGCAACTCTACTGTCTCTGGCTCTAAACTCCGCTCAGCAGTGTCGCTGCTTCCTTGATTCATTTCAACAGATTCTGTTTGTTCAGGAATGTCAATAACAACCCAACCTGGACCTTCATCAGATGGAATGGGAGATGTGGTCACCTCATTGCTTTCTGAGTGTAACAAAGGCTCAGGTCCAGAAACATGACTGGGCGTTTCTCGTGCGTGTGACTCGCCTTGTGGCTCTGCACGGGGCAAACTAGAATGCACATCCCCAGTGGACAGCTGAGGTGTGATAACCTGCCTTTCAGTCTGGATAAAAGGACCTCTGGTTATTATTTCTGGAACCACAAAAGCTGGATACACTTCGTCCTCATCACTGTATACCTCATCTTCCTGACCATCAGGGTTATCAGAAGATTGTACTTCTCTCTCGGCTTTGTTCCTCGGTTTCTTCCCTTTAGAGGGCCCAGGAGATCTGCTCCCTGCCATTTCTTCCACAGGTAAGAACCCACACGGTAGAAGGAAATCCCTGTGTAAGGTGCGTTTTGGTCCGTCTCCCAACTCGGGTTCCACAACATAGACAGGGCCATTATTGATTTGTTTAACCACAACATGTACTTTCTGTTCCCACCTGTCTGAGATTTTGTGTTTACCTCTGATACTCATGTTCCTAACCAAAACCCTGTCACCTGCACAGAGCTCGGCCACTCTAATCCTCTTGTCAAACCTAACTTTATTCCTTTCTCCGATCTTCTGGGAGTTTTTTGCAGCTAGGGTGTAGCTCTCCTCCAGACGTTGACGAAGGTTGTTCACATACTCTGAATGAGACTTATGGTTGGCATTTTCAGGTTGGATACCTAAGACTAAATCAATGGGTAGTCGGGGTTGTCTGCCAAACATCAGTTCATAAGGAGAGAAACCAGTCGTGTCATTTCTCGTGCAGTTATACGCATGAACTAAGAGTTTAACAAAGTCCCTCCAGTGAGATTTGTCTTCCTCTTCCAACGTACCCAACATATCAAGAAGCGTCCGGTTAAACCTTTCCACCGGGTTTCCGCGAGGATGATAAGGTGTAGTGTGGATTTTGTCTGCTCCTATCAACGCACATAGCTCTTTGATTGTGTGAGATTCAAAGTCTCTACCCTGATCACTGAGTAGACGACTGGGAAACCCATAATGAACTATGAAGTTCTCCCACAGAGCTTTTGCAATGGTCCTGGACTTCTGATCTTTAGTTGGCACTGCCACAGCAAACTTTGTAAAATGGTCAGTGATAACTAATATGTTCCGGGTGTCTCTGTTGTCTGGCTCAACTGACAAATAGTCCATACAGACGAGTTCAAGCAGGTAAGTTGCTATAATATTTTCAAGAGGCGCTGCCTTCTGAGGCACTGCTTTCCTTCTGACACAGCGTGGACACTGTCTGCACTTCTCTTCTACAGACTTTGTCATCATTGGCCAATAGAATCTGGAACGGGCAAGATGCAGTGCTCGTTCAAAACCAAGATGACCAATTTCATCATGCACTCCACGCAACGCTTTCCCTCTGAACTGTTCAGGTAGGACTAACTGCCATACAATGTTGTCTCTATTTGTCCATTTCCTGTACAATACTCCATCTCTCATTTCGAGTCTTCTCCACTCCTTGAGAAGGAGCCTAACATCAGGAGCTTCAAGGTTTGTTTCTCTGAAGCTGGGCTTTTGAGCTCTTTCAACGAAGGTAATGACACGTGAGACAACCGGGTCATCCCTCTGAGCTTTGTACCAGTCAGAGCTTGTCATAGATGGTAATGTGTCTTCTCCAAACACATCCGCAACTGTTGAGGGATCAACAGCAAGAGACTCTACAGCCAAAGGTTGTTCTAGATTTGAACAGTGCTCGATCTTTGACACCACAAGATGGCGTTGACATAAGGCAGATACCACCTCGTGACTCATCTCGTTGCTCACCTCTAGAAGACGGTTTTTCATGTCATCAACTCTCTCCCTTTCTTTGATGAAATCCTCATCTTCAAAAAGAGGAGCTTGCGGTCGTCGGGACAGCACATCTGCATCGCGATTGGCATGACCGACCCTGTACTTAACGGTGAACTGATAAGTAGACAGCGCAGCTAACCAGCGATGACCAGCACCATCTAACTTCGCAGATGTCAGTACATACGTGAGAGGATTGTTATCCGTCACAATGGTGAAGTTAGCGCCATAAAGGTAGCTGTTAAACTTCTCACAAAGTGCCCACTTCAAAGCTAGAAATTCAAGCTTGTGAGTGGGATAGTTTCTCTCACTTTTGGAAAGTCCCCTGCTTGCATAAGCCACAGCTCTCAGCTTCCCGTCCTGCTCTTGGTAGAGCGCTGCACCCAAGCCTTCACGACTGGCATCAGTGTGCAGGACATATGGTAGCTGTGGGTTGGCAAAAGCAAGGACAGGTGCCGATGTCAGTCTCTCAATCAAAGTCTTAAACGCATTTTCACATTCAGGTGTCCACTCCTCTCCAAAAGGTAAGTTAATGTTTGATGGTTGTCTGAAATGTTCTCCAAGATACACTTTACCCCTCTTTTTGGGTGAGTAGTAACCAGCCGTGAGACTATTTAAAGGCTTTGCGATCTTTGAGTATCCATCAATGAATCTCCGGTAATAACCGGCAAAGCCTAGGAAACATTTTAACTCTCTCTTGTTTGTAGGACGAGGCCATGTTTTCAAAGCTGAGATCTTATCAGGATCTGTGTGAACTCCTTGGGCATCAACCACATGGCCAAGGTACTTCACCGAGGGCCTAAAGAAATGACATTTTTCTGGGGACAGCTTCAACCCAAAGTCCCTCAACCGGTTCAGCACCCTCATGAGTCTCACCTCATGTTCCTCCAGGGTGTCTGAAAACACAATCAGATCATCCAAAAACACAAGTACCTCACTCAAGTTCAAATCCCGAACACACTTCTCCATCAGTCGTTGAAACGTACTTGGGGCATTTGTAACGCCCTGAGGCAGGCGATTAAACTCATAAAACCCAAGAGGACAGACAAAAGCAGTTTTAGCTTTATCTTCCTCGGCCATCTCAACCTGATAATAGCCTGATTTGAGGTCCATGACCGAGAACCACTTGGCACCACTAAGGGCCGTGAAGGTCTCTTCAATGTTTGGGAGGGCATAAGCATCCCTAATGGTCCGTGCGTTCAACTTGCGGTAATCAACGCACAACCTGATTGAACCGTCCTTTTTACGCACAACTACTATTGGAGATGCGTAGGGGCTCTCTGACTCCCTAATAACCCCTGCATTAAGCAGTTCTTTGAGGTGTTGCTTGACAGCTTCTCTGTCACTTGGATGGATGGGCCTCGACCGTTCCTTAAACGGCGTGTCATCGTTCAGCCGAATGTGGTGTTTTACCACAGTGGTATGACCATAAGACAGATCATCAACCGCAAACACTTCTGAAATAGACTTGAGCTTGGTGGTGATGCGCTCTTTCCATTCTTCAGAGATGGGTGACTCATCAAGATTAAACTTAAGCTTCTCTCCATCAAACTTGTCATGAGAAGAAGCATTTGAAACAGGCACCAGGGGTGAAATGTGCTGGGCTACACATACCTGGGCAACTGTACTTCCTGGTTGCAATACAATACTGTGCCCACTCAAGTTCTGCAAGACGACTGGAACCTTACTCTTAGCTTTGTAAGGGTTGTCTATCAAAGCAGTTTCAAGAAATAAACCACCAGGTAACTTGTCGTGTTCATTTGGTTCAAGGACAAAACTTACGTTAGGAGTGTTCTTTCTCAGCCTAACATCGCCCATTAAACAGCACTTGTGGTTGGCAGGGATGGTGACTGGTACTTTCCCGTGCAACCTCACTGGGTGTATGTGGCAATCATCCATTTGTTTAGCCAAGTGCTGGAGAACCAGTGCTACATCTCTGGAACACAGTCTGTGAAGGAAATCTGGACCGTCACGTTCAGATAACTTATCATGGAGTCTTAACAGTGCATTGGTACCAATCAAAACTGGCATTCTGCTGTTAAAATGGCACTCAGGCACAACAAGAGCCAAAACCACCAACTCTTCCTCTTTGCCTGTAATGTTGTGAGGAAAAGTGACGTGGGTCTCAACATAACCAAGGTAGGGAACGTGCTGTCCACCTGCACCCTCAATCTCAAGCAATGCTTGAATGGGGAGATGTGCCAGCTTATCCTTGTGAAATGATTCGGAGAGTGTAGTGACTTGTGAACCACTATCCATGATAGAGTTGCATTGCACACCCTCAACCAAAACAGAAGCTGAACAACGTGGACCTATCAGACCGGGTGGCAAGCGGGATTGGGAACTGAAATCTTGAACCATTGTCTGGGTCTTTATTTTGCTCTGAACATCAATTCTTTGGTCACTTGAGGCGGGACTAATGCTGGTCTCAGCTCCTGGACGTCCCGCAGCAGGAGCCGCTACAAGTTTAAAGCAAAAGGCTCAGTAACCTGTTGGGCTTGGAACCTTCCTTGCTTTTCCTTTAACTCAGCATTCTTCTGGAGGACTAGTGCCTGGTTGGGTTCATTTGGGCATCGAGCGGCAATGTGGTTATCTTCACCACATCTAAAGCAGAACCATGCTTTTGGCATAGAGGGAACCTTAACTGGTCTCCTGGCACTGCTATTTCTTGCCGTAAGGAAGTCTTTGCCACTATTATTCTCTTTAGGACATTTTTGGTTCTGAGTGAGCTCTCTGAGTTGTTTAGACAACTCATCTATTTTGCTTTCAAGTTTAACAGTTTCTTCTTGTCTCTGTTTTAACGCTGCACTAAGCTCACTGTCAAAAGGAGAATTCTTGGACCTTTGACTCAGTTTCTCTACCTGCTTTGAAAGCTCATCCATTCTCCTCTCAAGCTTAGATGCTTCGCTCTGCTTCGCAGTCTGTGTCGGTAAGGGCTCATCGTCATAGGAGGGTACATCAAAAATGGAGTGGGCATGTACAGCTGCTTTTGTAGCACCCAGATGTTTTTTCATCCTGTCTAGCTTTGCCGATCTACGACCTTCCTCGGTCCTCAACATAAGGAGTAGATCTGGGAATGTTGGTGGACTGTTCTTTTTGTTTTCTAGTTGGAGAGCTATAATGAGACTCTGGTCCCAGCAGCCTCTAATAAACTGTCTGAGTAGGTGTTTGCTTAAAGTTTCGACAGAGACTCCCTCTCTAGAAATAGCTCGAGTGAGGAGGCTATGGAGTCTGTTCAAATATGCTAAGGGCTTTTCTCCGCTATTCTGATTGGAGCTGAGAAAGGTTGCAAATAACTCTTCTCCGTCCTCTACAACACTGAAAGCGGAATCGAGCTGCCTAACATAAGCCCTGGGTGGTGAGCTCACACCAAGCAACTTAACAACATCGGCTGCTGGACTTAGCAAACTTTCAAGTATTTTCCTAACCTTTTGCACATCACTAAGGGAGCAATCACTGACAAGAAGGTCCACTTGTGTGCGCCATGTTTCATAGTCTACCTCACCATTGGGCCTAGGAGCACGGCCAGAAAAGGTGCGCAGTCTGGCTTGTATAGACCACGGGGCTGTTGAGTCATTTCTGATAACGTGCTCAACAACAACTTTTTGAATCTGAGGTGGGTTAAGGAGACTGTGGTCGATATTAACAGGGTTCACCACAGCACTATCAGGTGCATTGTGGGTCTGTGTGTAGTGATTAGGTTCATCATGATCACTAGCTACAATGTCATGGAGGGATGTGTCACCATCCTGAGCTGTGTGTGGCTGTGTGTCAGGAATCTCAGAGTTATGTCGAGCTTCTTTGACCTCACTCTGAATAACACTCAAGAAACCTGCTTTACCACTATCTCCAACAGCCTTCAGTTCTTCTAAGTATCTACGAGCTAACTCCTTGCCTACCTCTTCCTGAGCAACATCTCGAATGGTTTTGACAGACCAACCGATAGCAGGATCCTTGGGGCTCGGCAAGTCGCCTAAGATCTGGGGGTTGATCTTGGAAATGGCTTGATCGGACAAATATTCTATCAGGACTCTACCCTCTGGCTGGTTTGATTCATCTGGAATTCGAACTATCCGAGAAACTTTGCTAGTGTTTTTTCAGTAAATGGTAATGTCATCATCTGTGTAAATCCCTTCAACTCCAGTCACAAAAAGTGAGCACTGGCCATCTACATCAAAACGTCTGCAAAGATCCATGTCCAACACAATAGGGTCAAGGAAAAATGAAAAGGTAGGTGTTGTGAGCTGGAAAGTCAAGGTGCTACTTTTCACCAATCTCCTGGCTGGCTCACCACTTGTAACGCAATCTGTACTTACGCCAAACCTTTAATGCGTGGAAATCAGGACTGTTGACCTTGGGCAGTTCACTAGGTGTCGGTGTCATCAATTTCACCCCAATGTTTAACCCAGAATCACAGTTTCTCTAGAAATAGGTTACAAGAAATCAAATGTATCCCAAATATCTGTATCCCATCAGAGGCTAGTTTCGTAAAGGAGATTGGTAGTAGCTGCTCCACCACAGGAACAATACGGCTTCCAGCACACAATGGACACCACACTTACTTAACATAAACACATTTATTAGACACAATTTTAAATAATAAACCCTTCTTTTGTAGTGTCTTTCCACTCAGTGTCACAAGAAAAATAAAATAAATAAATAAAATCAAATATGTATCCTTTAAGGTCCTTTGGCCAAAAGAAAATCACCTGAGCTCAGGGAAAAATAAAGTGCATCGTTGGGGCCCTTTGAATTGTTCCTACCGCTCTGTTGGAACGGTGTAGCATCCAATAATAGCATCCAGCAAGCAGAAGCATCCACCCGCAGCAACGACCATCTATTTGCCAGGACGGTTCGGCAGAGTCATCAGATGAGGACTTCCACAAGGCAGTTCATCCAGTAGGATCCAAGGCACCAAAAGGGGCAAACAAACCAGCCTACACACAAGTGTGCAGAAGAATTAACTAAAATGTTCATAAGTCTCAGTACCACTGACTCAGTGTCCATGTCACTAACGGCTTATTTAACAGACTTACCATCATAATAATACAGGTTTGTCAAAATAAAAATATAACAGAACATAAATGCTGTTAACAATGCTTATTAATGCTGTTCTCTTAGGCATAACATAATAACACTGTAACTGACCTCGTGTCGGCCGCCATTTTAGGACATTAGCTAGGCTCACTTAACGGCTAGCTTGCTAACAGTCACCCGATAACACACGTTATACAATATTTAGCCTCTTTCTTAACAAACATGACAGCGGTAGATTTGATACCTCGCTGC
This sequence comes from Simochromis diagramma, assembly GCF_900408965.1. Taxonomy (NCBI): domain Eukaryota; kingdom Metazoa; phylum Chordata; class Actinopteri; order Cichliformes; family Cichlidae; genus Simochromis; species Simochromis diagramma. Next base: position 2,324,230 of record NW_024387332.1, on the reverse strand, counting down.
AGTATAATAAGGCACAAAACATTTCATACGAACATGAGCTGCACGCTAACTCACCAGAGGGGTTCATGTAATGGCGTATGCTGTCGGACTCAGCTCCGCTTCACGTTCGTAACTGCTACAAGACTCTTTTTCCTAACAACATATTAAATCATTAGCTTCACATATAAAGGTTTTTAAAACTATTTACAGCAACTCAAATGTCTACTGTATCCGAATTTCCAGCTCGTAGAGGGCACGAGAGCAGCATGCGCCTCATCGGACCAACGGAAGGAAAAACTCTGTAGCTGGAGTAGAGAGTGGCTATGCGCACGGCACAGTGGTGCGTTCAGTGACTACCAAATAATCAGAAATCCCATACTCAAACAATGATCTGGGTTACACAACCACCGTTTTTAGCTCGTTTTTTTAGAGTAAAGCTCCCAAGACTCGGTGATCTGTTTATAGATAATGTATTTCTAGATAAATGTGATTTGTTTTCATTAAGGTTAGGAATATTATCACTGTTGCCTCCTGGGTCTGAATGCGCTGTCTGGCTGGGAGTGTGTGGAGTCTGGATGTTCTCCCCGTGTCTGAGTGGGTTCTCTTGGCTCCTCCCACAGCACAAAGACATGCAGTTAGTGGGTTCAGGTTAACTGGTGAGTCTAAATTACCCATAGGTGTGAATGTGAGCGGTTGTCTATCTCTCTGTGTTAGCCCTGCGACAGACTGGCGACCTGTCCCAGGCGTGACCTTCCTCTCACCCTGTGGTAGCTGGGATAGGCTCCACCCCCAATGACACTGACAAGGACACGTGGAAGAGACTGGATGTCTGGATCTTTGGTTTATGTGCAGTGTCACTTACAGTTACACCGTTTAGCTCCGAGTCCCAAACTGTGTGTCGTCAGACTTGCTGCTCCTGGTTTAGTAAGGCAGCCGAGTGTTTCGCCTCCGTACCTGGGTCGGTGTTACCTGTTCTACTGTCCACGTTATTTTGCAGATACCGATCCGCTCTCAAGACAATCAGATTGCTCCGGCAGAACAAGATGCTGATGAGTGCTGTGCCTCGGGTTGAGCCTCCCCTCTTACCTGCGAGGCCGATCCCAGTTGTGGTGGAGGAGGAGGAGGAGCGGGAACTTCCTCCCAAATCTCCACTCCGACCCAGCACTTCAGCCAGGTCTCCGTCCAAGAAGCTGTGGAAAGGTCTGCAGCAACTGCAGCAGGTAGCGCTGATTCACAGATATCTTTGTGTTCCTGCTGTAGACACAGAAGATGAACCTTCAGATGATGATAGATTTAGATTTCACATGTTCTGTTTGGTGCGGTTCTACCTTGATGATGTACAAACGGGTCTATTTCAAATTCAAGGATCCTCCTTTCACCAAGTCAGACCTGAACCTTCTGCAGCTGATCAAAGCAGGAAAGGAGGGCGTCTTCTACCAGGCCAGGATGACCAGAGGGACGTGTAAAGGCCACAGCATGTTCACCTGTAAGATCAGCAAGGAAGGTAAGGACATGGCTGGAGGTTTGCCTGCAGGCGGAGCATCCCTGAAAGCAGTAATTAAGTACTTGACATGATAAGTAGGAGGAAACTGTCATCCAAGTAAATGATTGTAAGCTGTCCTATAATGATGTTCAAATATTCTGTTTTTAAGTAGAATTAGTGGGAATCTTTAAGCTCATGTTTGTTTACATTTTTCATGCAGTTTTTGCAACACGCCATCGCTCTGGTTGATCACATATTCCTGAAAAACAAATTGGTCTGAGCCATTTCATACATTTTTGACGTTGCGCTCGGTGTTAATATTTACAGCCCCGACCATAACTTACTGTTAGTACTGCAAACGAAGCGAGTGTAGTGTAAAAGCACTGACACGTAACCCTGTGGGATTCCAGACTTCATGAAATTGCTAAAATGCTGTGACCAGTGACGTCAAACGCAGCTCTGAGACGAGCTAGGAGAACTTTGATGGCACCAAATTCATCTTGTACAATATAAGTTTTGCCGTATAACAACAATGCATTCAATACTGTAAAAGGGAGTGGGAGGAGCTGCCCACAGAGACGAGCTCAGAGAGGCTAACCACCTGAATCTGCAACTCCTCTCAGCTGTAGCTACAGTTTTAGCATCCATCGACTATTCTTTGTTGTCTTTTTCGTTTACCACTTCAGCTCAGGTGCTGAACTAAGAGTCAGGACAAGAATAATAATGAGGATTATTTTTAACATGAATCATGCTGAGCTTTAGTACAAAACTGAATACGTTCCTTTTGATTTAGCCAGTTACATCTGGGCTTTGGTTTGACCTTTGTGTCTTCCTCTACCTCAGGCGTCCGCCTCAAACATGTGGACATGGAGGTTTCCATCATGAGAAAACTGATGCACCACAAGAACATCCTCCAGTTACTGGACTGGAACGCCACTGCAGGTGATGAACATGTGCAGACTGCTGTTTCTCTGCTCAGGTAGAGCGGCTTGGAACCTTCTTAATCAGAAGGTTGTTGGTTTGAGCCCTGGCTGCTCCAGTCTGCATGCCAAAAAGCACGTAACCATGAAAAAGTGCTTGTATGAACGGGTAAATGTTTTATAGAGTGCTCAGGTAGAGTAGAAAGAACCAGTTTGTTTGTCATCTTCCTCCACACCGACAGATATGCTTAGTTTCCCCCCTTTCCTAACCTGTAACTACGAACTAACCTGTAACGTCTGTTGCATTCTTCTTGGAGGCGTGTCCCTCTGTAAGGCCCTACGTCTCTGTCTCTGACTGGGATGTTCTCTGTGCAGAGCCCTACATTCTGATCATGGAGTATGTGAGCTACGGCACTCTGAGGACCTTCCTGCAGACCAACAGAGCCCACCTGAGTACTGACCCTGAGCTGCAGAGCCTCCTCACCATTGCCTCATACCACGTTGCTCTAGCCATGCAGCACCTGCGCTCCAAAATGGTAAGAGCATAGCAGACTGATAGGAAATATACTGGTCCCACTTTGTCCCAGTGTGACTTTTGTTTTTGACAGTTTGAACACACTTTTTATCGTTGTGTTTACATTTTGCATTAATGTTGTTGGTTCTCTGTGCAGATTATTCACTGTGACTTGGCTCTGAGGAATGTCATGGTCAACAAGTTTCCCTGGGAGGTGAAAGTGGCCGAGTTTGGTCTCGCCCGAGACTTGACGCGAATGGCGAGCCGTCGCAGCAGTCGCTGGAGAAACCCACGTGTAAGATTGCAGTACGCACACATCCTTTTCTCACAGTCCTCGGACTGCCGAACAGCTTTGCAGCACATTTTCAAATTCATTGATCTTATTTGTGGATGATCACGTCCTCCGTTCGTGTTTGATTCCCAGTGAGAATCCAAAGTGACCCAAACGTTTCCAGCTTTGCTCCCGCGCTGTAGTTTCACTCTCACTGTAACATCAATGCATGTTTGAGGTTTGAGCAGAGTTTGAACAAAGTCAGCCACCGTCACATCAGCTGATCTCAGCACCAGCCTCAATGAGCTCTGCTCCATTCATACGAGCTTCTACAGAAGTGCTTTCTGTCCAACATGTGCACACATCTGTACTCAGGAGAGAATCTTTGAGTCAGATGTGGCCTGAGGATATTTGGTGTTTATATTTAGCAGATGACCTGCTCCACATCCTGAGTTACAGCCAGTCATGCCTTTGTAAAAGCTATTGGAGCCGTCCACAGTTACTGCGCGTCTTTAGGCCGCTTCGCACCCCCCTCCTCCGCCATTGTTTCTCCTTTTATGTAATTTCTGACTTAATCACTGTCTGTAGTTGCTGGTGCCTTGCTTTGTTGCTGCTGTTCCTCTCCCCACCTCCAGCTTTCGATGTGTGCACATGGAAGAGCGGGGATGTCCCAGAGATGAGCCACACCAGCAAATCTAAATGACCGCGGATGTAAAAGGCGATCTCTCGTTAGCTAAAGTGGTCCTGACTGAAAGTGCTTCAGGACAACACTTTCAAATGTAACCTGGATATTACAAAAACAAAAAGTGTAACTGCATCTCACGTTTGGTCCGACCTGATGTGATAGGATGACCTTTGTTACTGGTTGAGCTACAAATGTAGTGAACTCTTTTTGAGCCCAGTTTGAAACAGACTTTGCTTCTGTGTTACTGCACGTGTGCAGGAGATTTAGCAACATCCTTTTCAACAGGAAACTGTGGTGCAGAAAAAGACCAGCAGTAATGGTGTCATGCATTTCCTCCACGATCTTTTTAGATGTCTAAAATTGTCCCACTGACATGGTTTCACACAGTTGAAAATATCACCTTTAAGTTTTGGTGAAATCACTTTTTCCATCATGTGTAAATTGTGCAGCAACGTGTACCCCTGCGCTGGTACCCCCCAGAGTACTTCAAGAACAACTACTACAGCTACAAGGGAGACGTGTGGGCGTTTGGCATCGTGCTGTGGGAGATGCAGACATTTGGTGAGTTGGAGGTTTGGGCTGCTCTCTGACCACTGGAAATCATGACTTCTCCTCTACTTGTTTAGTAATATGTTCCAAACGTGCTCTTTGTTGAAGAGCGGCCTTGTGTTGTGGTGGCTCCGTGTTTTGGTTGAAAGCCATTACAACGGGCCGCTGTTCACTCCGGCCAGAATAAAATGGAGAAGTTAAAAGCTTGTTTCCTCTACCGTGATACAGCCACAGTGTATTAGCAGTGCTGAAATGAAATAACACAACATTAATGTAAGCACAAATATAAACATAAATTGACTCTGGAAAGTTGTGTCATTGGTTACGAGTACATCTTTGAACAGAGGTGGAAACCTGGCGCCCTGTCACCAGCATCCAAACACATGAAGAAGCTGACTGAAGCATCCTGTCGTCCTACTTTTGTCTGACTTCGCTCTCCAGTTCAGTCGTATGACATTTAAAACGTTAGCTGTCCTGTAAGTCTACAGTGCAACTGCAATAGCTGCACCTCGAGGCAACTGTTGTGGTGATTTGACTCAATATAAATACAGCTGAATTGAATTATAGTGTATTAATAACTCGTGGACCCTGCAGTATTTGTACGGTTCTTTGTAGAGATTATGAGTTGGATACTTTTATCTGTCTTACTGTAAATTACTAAAAGTCTGCAGTCCACACCCACACAGGGATTTCTATTACACAGTGATAGAAATTGTGATATAAATACATTTTCAGGTACGCTGCCGTATCCAAACCTGGAGACATCAGAGCAAGTGGTGTACCACATCTGTATGGGTCACAAAAACACAAACCCGGAAGGCTGCAGACCAGAGATGTAAGTGAGAACTGCCTTTAGGTTAAATGTATCTGGTATGTTAGTTATTGATATATGTCAGTTAAGTTAGATTTATTTCTTCATTTTGAAAACAGCTCCCCCCCTGTCACAGTGGGTCCCTCAGCAGGCCGTGCCACGTTTCATGTTTCGTGATGCAACCCCACATGTGTACTCTGCTGCAGTAAAGAGTAATACTGCTGTTCTCAACAGAAGAATCATCCTCGTAATGAAATCAGCTGTTACTCAGAGTCAGGTTTCATTGAGCTTTGTTGAAACACAAACATCATCTTTCAGGTTTCTAGCAGAGTAATGCTCACGTGTCACTGTGAGAGACTTCAGAGCAAATCTGAAGCTGCTGCTTTAAAGAACACAACATGCCATCATAGCATCAATATTCAATACATAAACTGTTGCTGAAAATCAGAAAAAATCCAACTTTATTTCTACTTTAAAAACAACATGGCTGACCAAAGTACTTTCCAGTAAAAACAGAGATAAAAGTTAAGAAATCAAACATTAATCAGACAAAGAAAATTAAATAATAATAAAATAATTAAATAAAAGATACACTTAATTAATAATTAGATAATAAATACAATTTAAGAAATAACAAAGATTAAAAGTGACCAAAAAACTGACTAAATCTGACCAGAAGCTGGTTTTTCCTAAAATGCCTCAGAGAACATGTGTGTTTTTAAAAGAGATGTAAATATGTCAAGTGTTGTGGCCAGCATAATACAGAGGGCCAACGTATCCCATAATCTGGGGGCCACGACAGCAAACGTTCAGAGGTACGTAGGAGCCAGGAGAACAACAAACTTTTAAAGTCAATTCTAAGACGGACGGGCAGCCAGCGTGTCCCTGTCAGCAGGCGAGCAGCAATATCAACATCCAAAATTTAAGAACAATTGTTGTCAAATCAAAGATATCTGGTAGAACTCAGAGGAGGACACACGAGGCACAGTCGGCGAGTTATGACACGCAGTCAGCAAATGACAACGTGTCATACGCAAAGAAACAGCTGGAAAACAAACTGCAGAAGGAACAAGATCACTCGTGCAAACCAGAGGTTACGAACAGCAGGTGCACGTACACCGGGGAGGCTGATTGGCTAATTGTAACGGCCAAATAAGCAGAGAGAGTTCTAACAAAGGGGGGAGTCAGCCTCACCCAAGGAAGGTAGGAATACACCTCAATCCCGTTAGCTTGGCAGAAAGCTAAAAGACCCATCAACATCTGTGTAAAACCGCTAAAAAGCTGCTGCATTTACTAAAGAGGCTCGTTGTCAGGAGCATTTTGTCGAGCCTCATGGCTCATACAGAGTTTTGTTTTCAGGAGGATATTTAATGAAGTTATGCTCAGAAAAACAAAATCATGTCTTTTGTGTGTTGTGCTTGTGATGGGAGTGTGTGTTTAGGAGGGGGAGGTGTCATCAGAACAAGTGTGTAGATGACTCACAAACTAAAACTGAAAGCGACTGTGTTCTGCTGGACGTAGCTTTCCGACCTTTTTCCTCCTTTAGCTTAATTTCGGTTCAACTCGTCCCCCATCAATATCTAAACTGGATGAGTCGCATTCATGTGCCAGTCCCGCACCATTCCTTATGTACCATCCTCTTATATCTCAGGATGATAATAACTATGATAGAGAATCATGGACTGTGTATCACTGAGTGGCCTCTGACCTCACAGACTTCACATCATGCGAGACTGCTGGCAGGAGCCGTACACCCTGAGGCCCTCGTTCACAGACATCGTCTGCATGCTGGAGAGCATCATGGAAAACGATGCGGTAAGCAGCAGCATGTTTTAAGCTCTTCTCTCTTTGTTATGATCTGTAAACATCACAGCATAGCCTTTGTGGTGCTGAGATATTCATCACACAGCATTAAAATCCTGACAAAAACGCGACTATATTAAGTGTTTCCACAGTATTGTCAGAGAAAACTCCTCAGTCTCTCTGTCTTAAATACTCACTGACGCGATAATTCTGTTGAAATGAATTCAATCAAACAGAAAGGTAACGTTTGAGTTTCACTCAGCTTTTGCTTCATCGTGTTTTGGTTATTAAATGCACCCACATGTAGTTGAATTGTCTTTATAGAGATTATTTTCTGAACTTTCTCCCAGTTTGAACCTGCAGATAGACAAACATGTGTTAGATAAACTGTGTTCTTCTTTGCAGGACTACGTGGATGTGGAGAGTCCAGAGCAGGTGGTGACAGATGAGGCCGAAATTCAGGAAAACAATCGTTTACGAGCAGCGAGTGTCAGTTTGGACACTAATTTTTAAACGGGTACTTTAAATCATGCGTGCAGATTTCAGGTGGGACATATCGTTACACAAGCTTTTAATTCCTGCTGAAAGGAGCAGAAAACTTATCACAACAGTCATAATGCGCATGTTTGTTCAAAAATGATTCTTTTAAATATATACCTGTGGTTTTCATTTTCTGTATTTTTATATTCTTATATTATTTTTCATATATAAAATATTAGTTTATATATAAAACCAATTTTTGTGGTAAACAGAATCAAACTGTGTGATCACAGTCTGCCGACTGTACGCTGAAGACTGTCACATTTCAGGACTTTGTTTTTGTGAATGTATCCTAACAGGCGCGCACTTCAACTTCCTCTGACAACAGACACAAATACTGACACATTACCAGCTAAACTGAATCATGCCAGTGTGTGCACCGACGCAGCCTGAGTAATACTAAATGAGAAAAGTTGAGAATAATTATTTGAAAGCAATACAGAGAGCCTCACTTCATAATCATTCAGTGTGCACTGATTTGTTACCTGGAGTCTAATTGTTGTGTTTTCTTTACAAGGATGTTTCATAAACTGTTTGCAGAAAAGCTGCAAAATTCAACATACGTACGTTTTTAGATCACATTTATGTTCTCGGCTCAACGTTTGAAGAACCTCTATGAAACAAGATGATCACACATGTAAAGTCCAACAGGAGGAGCTGTTCAGCATTCAGCAGTCTGACATGTCTGATGTACGTTATTTAATATGTCTGTATTTTAACAGCATTTCTTTATTAATTTATTCAAAGCTTTCTCAGTGTTTGCGTTCATTTGTATATTTTAGCTTTTCTGTTTTGCTGTTTTGTAAACCAACATAAAAAAATCCAGTTTTTTAATGTATTTATATAGCAGGGGTCACTTAACATTGCTACATTTGAATAAACTGCAACAGCTGAATTGCAGACCTTGTCCCTGGTTTTGCTTTTAAGACTCAAACATAAAGATAAATGACAGAACAGAATTGTATTAATGGACGTTTGAGACTAACACAAGCAGACAAAGATTTGTAGGAAGACTTACCTGTGAAGGGGGACGGACCAAATGCTGTTCTACGTTTAACTCTGACTCATCGGCTTGTTTTTGTTCATATGCAAATAAAATAAATATTATTTTTTTCCTACTACTTCAAAGGTGTAACAACAAGAGGAGCCGTTACTGGGTAGACTACCAATAGCATGTTTTCATAAGAGATTACTCACCTCTGTCTTTGTGGCAGAGGTGCAGAATCAGTCTGAAGGTGCTTCACTACCTGCTCACTAGCTGGTGCAGAGGCTCAGGGTTACCCAGCAGGGTAACAGTTTATTAAGTGACCAGTTTGCAGTCAGTTTATCCAAACTCTGATGCTACTCCCCCCAGACGACCATAACAATGCACACTTGCTGCACATGTTGAAGGATCTCTGGTTCTTTAGGAAACACAGCTTTCTCTTATACAGCCTGTGTGTTGGTCAACTTGTTGTCAGTGTGGACGACAAATACTTGCACATCATCATCTTGTCCCAGGATGAAAATGGGTTGTGCAGCTGTTCTCTTCCTCCTGAGGTTGGCCACCTTCACACTGAAAGGCAGATGATTTCTCCTGAACCAAATTATCCACCAGTGTTCTGCACTTCTCCTCCTGCCCATCACTAACACATCCAACCCCTGCAGGTGGTGTCATGAACACATTGGTATGATTTCCACAGAAATTGTACCAAAAATGGAAATTATTTTGAAATCACTGTGAGGCATAATTATTTGCCTTTTCAGTAACTCTTCTCCCTCTCGTGGATGTAGCTGATTTACACACTACACTGCCAAAAGTACTGACACATCCAAATTGTTGAATTCAGGCGTTCCAGTCACTCCCAGGAGCTCAGTGAATTCCAGTGATAGGGTTAGGGTGCAACAAATCCAGTCATGAAATTCCCAATATATTAAATATTCCACAGTCAGCTGTTAGTGGTATTATAACAAAGTGGAAGCGATTTGGAACCATAGCCACGAGTCAAACATTTCAAACACTTGACACTCAGCCATTTTAAAGCTGTCTGGTAACTCAAATGTACAGATAAGAGTAGTGGTCCCAAAACTGAACATTAGGGATTTTAGAAAGATGATCAGGCCATTCATTTTATGCATTGTTCTTGAGATTTCATTTATGATCCCTCCTGTTATGTTGCGGGTCAGATCGACCCAGAACAGAAGAGATGTGATGTGAGAAAGTTGGCTTTCAACGTTTATGTAGCAACAGCTCATGTTTCACAGTATAAAATGGTTTTCTTGGGTACTGCTCCTTTGACTTCACCACTATCTAGAGATCACTTCATAATTTTTCTAAGATAGCTGCAAGATACTTGTAACAAAACAAATTTCTTTCAAGAAAAACTGTTAATTCTGTAACTGGCTCCCAATAACGTGATAGGTCTTCAATAAATTGCAGGAATAATTAAAATTGATGAATCGATCAATCCACCATCCAGTTATCCTTGTCAGGGTCTCAGGGGAAGCTGGAGCCTATCCCAGCTGTCTTAGGACGAGAGGTACTTCCTGGACAGGTCGCCAGTCTGTCGCAGGGCTAACACATAGACACAGACGACCATTCAGTCTCACCTATGGGCAATTTAGAGTTAATAATTAACCTAACCCCACTACCTGCATGTCTTTGGACTATATGGAACTGTAAGGGAGGAAGCCGGAGTAAACCTGAAGAATACCCACGCAAACACGGGGAGAACATGCAAACTCCACCCAGAAAGACCCCGACCTGATGGTGGAACTGAACTCAGGACCTTCTTGCTGTGCGGCAACAGTGCTAACCACCGTGGATGGATGGATGGGTGGGTGGCAATCTGGAATATTGTCCAGATTTGTCACATGTGCATCCTGATCTTTCACATGGTCTGTCTGGCTGGTTTAGTCCTTGGCAGACAGAAGAAGTAGTGATGAGTCTGGAAACACTTTCTCACTCAGAACAATGTGAAAGTCATGCCATTAGGAGAGCTGGTTCTGGCCCTTCAGCTGATCCAGCTACTGTTCACTGAAACCTCTTCAGAAATGGTCTCACCTGAAGGGAAGCCATTCTTAAAGAAGGAAGGGGGACAAAAAGGTGGAGAAGTTACACAAGACGTGGACAGAAAACAGTTGGAACAGCTCATATGGTGTTTAATCAAATTAGAAATATGCACAGAGCAGGTGAGGAGAGAGGTACGACAGTGAGTGTCTACAGCCGTGCGTAAAACATAGTGAAGAGTCTGTCATGGGTTAGCGGTTAGCTTTGACTTCGATAATTGTAGTATTGTGGGATCATCTTGACAGAAAATGAAACAAAAGACATCCAACATCCAAAGAAGAGCATCAGAATGTCCCTCAAGAACCTGGAGAGCCTTTGCAAAAAACTTAGCCTAAGAGAGCTCATACTGTGAAATATAAATGCTGACAAACTGTGTTTACCTGTGTATTTGCACTTGTTTCAATATATCATTGCATAGTGTGTACAGTGTAATGTAGATGAAGGTGTTTATTATTAAGGGGGAAAAATCCTAAATGCCCCCTCCCCCTCCTTGCCCCTCCTGTGGTGGTGGTAGTGTGATGGTTGGGGCTGTTTTGCTACCTCAGGACCTGGAAGACTTCCTGTGGTAAATGGAACCATGAGTTCTGCCGTCTACCAAAACATCCTGAAGGAGAGAGTCAGCCATCTGTTCAGGACCTCAAGCTGACCTCAATAATCCAAATATACCAGCAAGTCCACCTCTGAATGGCTTAAAAAAACAAAACAAAATTAAGACTTTGGAGTGGCCTCCCCAGTCCTGACCTGAAATCGATTGAGATGCTGTGGCATGACCTTCAAAAGGTGGTTCATGCCTAAAAAGCCTTCAAAATGGCCGAATTACAAAAATTCTGCAAAATGAGGGTTAAAATTCCTCCACAGCGCTGTTGTCATTGACTCATTGTCAATTATTGCAAACGCTTGATTGCAGTTGTTGCTACTGAGGGTGACCCAACCAGGTAATGAAGCTCATGAAGCAGTAAGTGCGCATGCGCCAACCAGCGTGCAGCCTGTTACAGTCGCTCCTGCTTTTCTCTTAGTTTAGCTTTTTTTCTTACGTATTCTTTTTTGTTCTGACTTGTATTTTCATCCGTTTATTTTCTTTTACTCAATCATGTGGATTGAGAGAGTTTTTGTTCTTCTGGTGGCCGTGGAACTGTTACTTTTATCAAGGAACGGGACCGCGACACATCTCCTACACGCACGGACTGTTTACTCCAGAGATCAGCTGATCGCCCTGATGCCGGCCGGCTCGCTGGCCAGGCCCGCAGAAGTACCAGCTGAAATTTGGAGGAAAACACTTCAGGGATGCAGAGGTCAAGGACAGAAGAGAAGAAAAAAGGAGACGGTGAGACAGCGGAGGCTCGAAGCGAGGAGGAGGTATAAACCGTGTCTGCCGTCTATCGTGATGGGAAATGTGCGATCGTTGGCAAATAAAATCGACGAGCTCTCAGCACTGGTACGGAGTCAGAGGGAATACCGAGAGTGTAGCCTGATGTGTTTCACCGAATCATGGATGCACCAGGACATTCCCGATGAGAATGCTTCCGTGGAAGGCTTCCACACTGTTCGGGCGGACAGGGACAGCATCGCTAGTGGTAAGCAGAAAGGAGGTGGGCTTGCTGTTTTAGTTAACAAGCGGTGGTGTAACCCTGCCAACATAATCAAAGAAAGGATTTGTTGCCCGGACATTGAACTGTGTGCTGTTGGACTCAGGCCGTATTATTTACCCAGGAAATTCTCTCAGGGGAGAGAAATTTTTAGACTTACTGTATGCTAACGTCAAGGATGCATACAGCTCCTCCTCCCTCCCCCCACTTGGTAGGTCAGATCATAACCTGATTCACCTCACCCCCCGCTATGTGCCAATTGTGAGGAGGGAACCTGTGACCACGAGGACTGTTAGGAGGTGGTCAGAGGAGGCAATAACGGAACTACTGGGCTGTTTTGAGGTGACCGACTGGGAAACACTCTGTGAGCCTCACGCCGAGGACATCAATGGGCTTACTGAGTGTATCACAGACTACATAACTTTCTGCACCGACTCCATTGTTCCAGCTCAGACTGTTCATTGTTACCCAAATAACAAGCCCTGGGTGACTAAGGACATCAAAGCCCTCCTCAACAACAAGAAGAGGGCTTTCAGAGGGGGCAACAAAGAGGAGGTGAGGAAGGTCCAGGTGTTACTAAAGGACAAGATCAGAGAGGCTAAGGACAATAGCTAGGTTTCATTTGACGTAGACGTGACGTCGACGTAAAGCGCGAAATTTGACTGGCGGTCGGAAGTGAAAAAGATAAGCGCAAAATCACAGACAGACAGTACGCAAAATGCCTATGTCCTGTTGTGTTTACGGATGCTCCAGTAGGTCGACCCGAGAAACTGATAAACGGTATTTTAGGGTACCAAAAATAGCCCAACGAAGAGGAGAAAAATGGAAAATTCTAACCGAAAAACGTAGGAAAAAATGGATTTTAAATTTACGTTTACAGTCGGGAGGAGCAGAGTCTGCCAATGCCCGTGTCTGCAGCGACCACTTCGTCAGAGGTAATGTTATGTTTGCAAACGAACTTATTAGCATTAGGTTGTTGTTAAATTCTCGTTTACTTAGTGCTTTTAAGTTAGTAGTCTAATATTGACTTGATTGGGACTATAGGCTGCCCAAGTGCTTTGGATGACGAAGAGTCGGAGGACTGGGCTCCGACGGTCAATCTCGGCTACGAACGAAAACCCAGATCGGAATCAGTTCTCAAACGAGAGAAAAGAATGAAGCTTAAGGCAGAACAGCATCGATGTGCAGAGGCGATTTTGGATATGCAACAGACGGCTGAGAGCCCGGATTTGAGCCTAGTGACAGTGGAGAACCCCGAACTGCAGCTTCCAGCTGAGAATCCACAACCAGAAGACTTCAGTGTGAATGAGACATTCACTTATCCAGGTAAGATATTGTGCTGAGATGTAAAACAAACAAGAATCATGTCAAAGAGAAAAAGATGCCATTATCTGTAATGATTATGGTCCAAGTTACATATTACATGTTTGTGATTTTTTAATCACAGAGTAAATCCATACCATTTTATTCAGGAAAAAAAGAAAAAGTGGCACTTATTACCGTCAGGCACACACCACAGGTTTTTGTACACTGCTATGGTTCTTATATTGCCAGATTCCAGACAGTCTCCTTTCACAGATAAGTAAAGATATCCATAATGTAAGGTTTCTGTGGTGAGAAACATATAAATATATTTTTTGTTTAGACGCAACATGTTTTTTTTGTTGATTAAAAAAAATAATTACATTACACCCTAACCCTTGAAACAAACAACTGTCACTCTAACGAAGTCCTAAGGATGTGGCGGGTCATTCCTACTATTCGGTGCCATTTCAGTGTGATCACTCTTCATCAAAAAATACAAAATTTTGAATTATTTTAACATTTCATCTAAAAGAGGGATTTTCAACCTATAAGAAAAATGTATTGGTCCAGCTAAGGATATTATATTATAATATTTTTTAAAATCAAAGTCTTTACCCATGACGTGCCAAATGTCCACCCTGTTACAGGACATTCAATTTTCTATTAATAACTGTTTTGAATACACAGTTATAGTAATATTTACATTTTCTAAAAGCTACAATGTCCCTTTTTAAAATCTGCAAGGAAATTTCAAGGAAGTATTTTAAACAAGCATTATATTGAAAGAAGACAGGTTCAGTTTTAAGACAGTGTAATTTCAAAAGATTGTTTTTAGATTCAAAGGGAATATAAAAAAAAAATTGGCTCCATTTTTAAGTAACTTAATTTTGCTGATTCATTCCCTCCCAATAACCAAAGAGACATGCATTATGTTTGTTGATTTGATTTAATTAACAAAAGAAACACACGGGTAACAGGGTGGACAGAGGAGAAACAGGGTGGACAGGAGGTAACAGGGTGGACATAACATCAGTGACAAAAAATACCACCTTAAAGAAACTTTGAACACCTTCACCATGCCCGTCCAACCAACACAGGTAGATACATGTCCACATTAAACAAGCAAATTTTCACTGTACACCCAACATAATGAACATTTTTCTCACACATTTTACCTATGCAACAGACCAGCAACTCCAGTTTTTTTCAAGGAAATCCCACACTTTCCTCTCCAGCTGAACTGACTTCTTATTCAAAGGTGTTGGTTCTTTCATCAGACACACAACCTGGTCATCCCTATACCAGGTTATGTCCTCACGTGGACTTGGCCAGTGGAACTTGTTGGTCCCGTTCTTGTGCATGCATTTCACTTTAACATCCTCTTCAACCTCCAGAATGATTCCTGGGTAGGGTTCACCATTGTAGTTGATAATGCACCACTGACCAATATGATCTTTTGTGATGTTCTCAGGCCGGGTTGGTCCCTCAGTGCAATGTGGACTTGCCTCTTGACTAAGGCTTATCTCCTTCAGGCCATAGCATTCACAGTCCAGTACACCTTTGTCTGCCTGGCAAAGGCAGGTTATGTCCCTGTATTTTATTGTTCCTGGAGAGAAACTGAGTACTTGGTGGATTTTCATGGTTCCTTTGACAGGCACAAGTGTTGGTCCATCAATAATTTCTTTTACTTTCCTCTCAACATCATCTTCTTCTAACCTTGAGGGTCCTGGTTGCGGGGCATTTTCTGGCTCTAGGGAATATTCTGGACTTAGGGGAGGAGTATTCATAGCCTCAAATTCTGTCCTGCCTTTGGCACTAGCCCTGTGCTTTCTTTTCCTTTCTCGCCACTGCTTTCTCTGTGCTCTCTTCTGTCGTTCACTGAGATCTGCCACTTTCTTTTTTTTCCCTTCCTCTCTGTCCTTTCTCCACTTCTCTTTCTCTTTATTGAGATATATTTGTCTTTTCTCAGGGTCAGCATCACGACGTGCTCGGTAGCGCCGCTGCTTCTCCGCAGCAGACATTGGTGCCATTCCCTGAAAAATGTATACTATTCAAAATCTTCTAAAAGTATATATATACAGATTAATAATAATTACCAATACACACTTGTATAAATAACCCTAAACACTAAACTTCTATCATCTTACGTCCCCCCTGTTACCATGTGTCCCCCCTGTTACAGTGCATAGCAATAACAGGGGTGACGGTAACAGGAGGGAGATTTTATGCTAAACTTAGCCATTACTACTAGTATGATGAACAACAAGCTAGTACATGGTGACCACTAAGAACCATTTTTAACATGTTTATTAGCCATATTATAAAAATTACAAAAAAAAAATTGTTTCCACTATTAATAAGCGTAACAGGTTGGACGTGTTATGCTTTGCCACATTACAAAATCTTGCTAAAACATTGAAAAAAGGGTTGATTAAAGAGTGGTACTTACTCGTCTTCTTCTTGAAAGTTTTCCCTCCAAAATATGTTACATCCGGGAGTGTCATGTGACTAAAAGAATAATCAGGTGATGTGTTCTATGGAATTCTTATCAGAGTAACAGGGGTGACAGTTGATTCAGGGACACAAAATTTTTTAAAGATTTTAAGTATTAAACATGCATTAATAATAAAAAAGAACATTTGATGAGGAACATTAGAAATAAGCCAATCCAGAAATGATGAAAAATCTAGATTTTTTTTTTTTTTTTTTTTAAGTTATATTTGTAACTGAAGTCGAGCAAGCATGACTGGGGACATAGTACTTTAGTGACTTGTGCTAAAATAAAAGTAATTTACTTTTAATGTATTTATCCTGTGTATATATCAATGTGTTCTATGGTAGAGGGGGGTTAAACATACAAGAAAATGGTTTAGAAATAAGCATTAGACAAGTTTTACACTAAATATACCATATTATGTCATTAGGACTCAAATGGCACCGAATAGTAAGAATGACCCTGGCATGTTTGTTGACGTTAAAGCCGCTACCGCTAACTGTTAGCGTGTTTAAGATAAAGCAATATAAGAACAAACACTCACCCTTGCAAACACCAAACTGTATCCATCACGGAGACGTTTTGTTCCAAGGTTCTGGACCCACCCGCTGACAAAAAAATTGTACGCCTCCAGACTCTTGAAAGCTTTCATTTGCTGCCTAGTGTAGTAAGAAGTCTGGAGGACCAAGTAGTTGGTGATATCCACAGCCTCGATAGTAGGCAAATCCTTTACTTCTGTGGTGTATTCGGACATTTTCAAAGAATACGGATCACGTCCGATATATTTTTTAACTATCTGTTTATATCTCTCCCGAGAAACGGGGTCTAAAGTTGCACAATAGCTGCTCTCCTGACTCTCCACAGTGTCCTCCATGTTTACTTCCGCCCTCCACTCAAAAATCGCGCTGCCTCCGCACGTCATCAGAACCACGTGACCGCAACCCAACTATTACAGGAGGAAGCTGGAGTGGAAACTCCAGCAGAACAGCATGAGAGAGGTGTGGAGGGGCATGAAGACCATCACTGGATTCAGGCCAACCAACAGCAGGGGAGGTGAGAATAGAGCTAACGAGTTGAATCTGTTTTTCAATAGATTCGACACCACAGTGTCTGCTCCCACCCCCACAACCTCACCTGTAGTCAGCCTGGAACCCAGAGCCACACCACTGTGCCAGCCTCTCTCTTCACATGGCGCTGTTGCCTCCTGTGAGAGTCCTGACACCCCTCCCCCACCCATCACCTTCACTCTTTGGAGTTGACGTCACGCCGCAATGCATTGTGGGAGCGTGGCACCATTTTCGGGGTCTACGAATCAAAACAAACACACTGTGTTGGATCGACGATTACAAGATGCTTAAAAGCAGCTCAAAAGAGAATGAACTGTATAGAGACCGATTTCGTTCAGAGGCGAAGCGGCGGTACTTGCAGAAAATAGCGTGCATTGGAAATGTGGACCCGTATGAAATACGGCCGTGGAGTAGAAACCCTGAAGACCAACCGCTACTGACGTAGCCTGACATATTTTCGTACCTTATCTGTGGAGTCAGCGCGTACAAGTCGTCATT
This sequence comes from Simochromis diagramma, assembly GCF_900408965.1. NCBI lineage: Eukaryota > Metazoa > Chordata > Actinopteri > Cichliformes > Cichlidae > Simochromis > Simochromis diagramma. The sequence goes on along the minus strand of NW_024387332.1, from coordinate 2,306,676 downwards.
CAAACAAAGGTAAGTCAGCTCGAGTACTGCGAGTAAAATGCGTTTGATTTCCCTGCAAACATTCAGATTAGTGCAAACATAAATTCATTCATGAGGGGAAATTGCAGTGAGAACATGTGGAGGCTGTTAGAGGGATAACATAGTGAGTTCAGTGCATTGATGTGACACTGTCCTGAAGCATTTAGTTATTCTTTATGGTTAAAGAAATTGCAATGATTTATTAATGTTTATTATAAATAATTCTAATTATACATCTTGCTTCCATATTTGTATCTTGTGTCACTATAAATACATTTTATTTTAATTTTATACATTGATCAATGACCTGCAGAATCTCCTTATCATATTAAGTGATTCATAATTGTCACTTTATGCTTTCTCCATCTCTAAAGTGATGACATCCTTGCATTACATCCTTTAGGTTCATTTTCTGCAGGCAGGTTTCTGACAGAGAACAGACAGATTTACACTATAACCTGCAGCGTTCTATAGATGGACACATAAAGAAATGAAAAATGACATGTATGTGCTAACTTTCTAAACACTTTGTTACATTTATGATAAAGTAGATAAAACACATTTATGTCGGCCATGGCTCATAGTTCTTGTCTTTAAATGAACTTTGTCTGTGTGTGTTTCAGGTACTGCACTCTCAAAGACTGAATGAACCAGCATTGCAGCCATGGGTCACTGTGAGCATCACAGGGAAGGTTGAAGCCGCCCACTGCACCTGTAAGGCCGGAGTCCCAGAGACCTGCACCCACGTCGCTTCTCTTCTGTTTAAAGTAGACGCAACAGTGTTGATCTGTGGCACAAGGACTGTTACAGATGAACCTGCATACTGGGTTTTGCTGGGTAATGTGACCAAGATACAGCCAGAGGTTGGCCATAAGATAGACTTCTCCTCTTCAGCTGCCCAAAAAAAGGCTCTTGATCAAAACATTCACAGACCATCTGTAGTGACAGGTAAAAGAAGTCGTCCTTAAAAAAGAAAAATCCCACCTGCTACTGTGGAGGAGTTGTCAGTGCTATAATGCTTAATGTTTTATCTAGGGGTCTAGATTTATGCCTGTAGTACACTGCCGTGTAAATAATTTGCATTTACTGAATATGTACTGACTGAGTCCCACTGTTCAAAAGTTGAATAAAGAAACAAACTAATTTTTGCCTCTTTTTTTTATTAAATTAAAACCACCTTAAAGAACATCACATCAGTAACAGTGTAGAATCCATGTCATTTATAGTTTACAAATGACAAAATGTTCACATAAAATCATGACAGTGTTTACGTGATATCACCCACTACTAACATTACTTTATTTACTGTATCTTTTGAAAAAATACCGCTATTTATACAGCAAAAGACTTAAGAATATTTAACAGGAGCAGGTTTCATTTTCCCCTGGTTTTATTATCACACTGTTCACCAAAACGCAGCAAACCTTCACCATCTTATCCTGAAGGGTCACCTCTTCACCCTCACATGGAAGAAGTAATCTGATTGGCATGGTGGTATGTTTGAAGCAGGTCCCTTGTGTAGCGCTGGAACCCAGTCACGATGTTTCATCCATTTCATGGGCTGGTTTGCTGCAATAATTCCAAATAATTAGCAACTCTATAAATAGAAGGTAGTTCTGCACTCAGTAGGATGTTTGTTCTAATTTGCTATGAGCTCAGAGCGCATCGACAATAAAACTAATAGGCTATAAAGAGTGATATGAACATATTTAGAACTTACCAGAATGAAAATGTCTGGAGCACCAACAGGTATCTGGAGATGGAAGAGAACTGGAGCTCGTCTCACAGCTGCTATCCAGGCTGGACGCCTTCAGTTGGTAACATCGATACACGAGCTGCCTCATGTTGCTTCCAGGTTGGGAAAGAATGAAAAGACAAACCCTTTTCAAGCTTATTCTCTTGCCGGTCGTGCGATCGAACATTGCAGCGGACCACACAGCAAGAACAAACCATGGCTATGCTTTCGCTCCTTTTTCACTTAGACCCCCAAAATGGCGGATCGGGCCAAAATTCTTTCCACGCCCACCCCCGTGACATCACGCTCCAAAGCCCTATACCAGGTTGAGATGCAAATGAGGAGACTTCACTCAGGCAAGTCTGCTGGACCAGACGGAGTGAGTCCCCTCGTCCTCAAGACCTGTGCCCCCCCAGCTGTGTGGAGTCTTTCATAAACTGTTTATGCTGAGTCTGAGTCTGCAGAGGGTCCCAGTGATGTGGAAGACATCATGCCTCGTCCCTGTACCAAAGACGCCACGTCCCAGTGGCCCCCAGGATTACAGGCCCGTGGCACTGACCTCCCACATCATGAAGACCCTGGAAAGGCTCATCCTGGACCAGCTGCGACCCATTGTAAGACCACATCTGGATCCCCTTCAGTTCGCTTATCAGCCTCGTCTCGGAACTGAGGACGCCATCATCTACCTGCTCAATCGTGTCTACACCCATCTGGACCAGCCGGCGAGCACTGTGAGGGTCATGTTTTTTGACTTTTCTAGTGCTTTCAACACCATCAGGCCGACCCTCCTGGGTGATAAGTTAGCAGCGATGCAGGTGGATGCTTCTCTGGTGTCCTGGATTGTTGATTACCTGACAGGAAGACCACAATATGTACGTCTCCCACAGTGTGTGTCTGACAAGGTAATCAGCAACACAGGGGCACCCCAGGGGACTGTCCTCTCCCCCTTCCTCTTCACCCTCTACACCACAGACTTCAGCCACTGCACAGAGACCTGCCATCTTCAGAAGTTTTCTGATGACTCTGCGGTGGTTGGATGCATCAGCAGGGATGATGAGACAGAGTACCGGGCTGCGGTCGACTCCTTTGTCACGTGGTGTGAGCAGAATCATCTGCAGCTCAACGTGGCAAAGACCAAGGAACTGATCGTGGACTTCAGGAAGACCAGGAAACACTTGACCCCTGTTTCAATCCAGGGGGTCAGTGTTGACATCGTGGAGGACTATAAATACCTTGGAGTTCACATTGACAATAAACTGGACTGGGCTAAAAACACCACAGCACTTTACAGGAAGGGCCAGAGTCGTCTCTATTTTTTGAGGCGACTGAGGTCCTTCAACATCTGCCAGAAAATGCTCAGGATTTTCTATGAGTCTGTTGTGGCCAGTGCCATCCTCTATACTGTTGCATGCTGGCGGAGCAGGCTGAGGGTCGCAGATGCCAACAGACTTAATAAACTAATCCGTAAGGTCAGCAATGTTGTGGGGATGGAGCTGGACTCCCTCAAGGTGGTGTCGGAGAGGCGGATGCTGTCCAAGATAAAGACAATGTTGGATAACACCTCCCACCCACTCCATGACATGCTGGTCAGTCACAGGAGCTCGTTCAGTGAGAGACTGAGATTACCGAAAAGCACCACTGAACGACACAGGAAATCATTCCTGCCTGTGGCCATCTCCCTGTACAACGCATCCACTTAACACACTGTTTACTGCTACAACTACACGTTTCTTTTCCAGCTATTTATTAATGAGTGACTTATGTATGTATATATATATATATATGTATATATTGTACTATTCATAGTTAGCGTATTGTCTGTCTTGTCTTAATGTTGGTTTATAATGGAGCACTGTAAGAAAAAAAATAATTTCCCCCAGGGATCAATAAAGTATTCTGATTCTGATTCTCTGTCATCACACATCTGCTTCCCAGCTGTTGCAGCTAATCTAAGCATTAAATCACTTCCACTTTCCCACACTGTCAAGCTGATTGTGACATCACTGGTCAGCCTTCATTCCCTGCACTTCAAATCTCACTGCGCATCTGTCATTCTCCCCATCACCAGCTCTCACATGTCACTCAGGCTCCATTCAAGCCTCCATCTTCATCTCCACCACCAGCCTCTAGACTCCGGGGTGTCCTGCCCTGGTCCTAATTCGCATGGCCACTGGGATTCTGTTCTGCCGTGATGGGCTATCGGAGATTAACCACCAAATACCACAAACACACAGTTTTCATTCTAAGATGAGCTTTACCGCCAAGTATTGTCATATAGGAAAGGGTTTTTCTTCTGCACGTGGAAACTGGACGATTTGTCTCCAGATGTTTTTCACAGGAGGTTTTAGCTGGAAAACAGATCAAGAAAGCAGGATTACTAACAAGGTATAGGTAAGGCAGATAGAGAGGTTTAAATGGTTAATTATTCATCTGATTTCACATTGATCCGTGTGTTTGATTTAAGTGGACTCAGTTACTGAATTTTCTGGCAGTTCTTCTGGCAGTTCTTCCACTGACTGAATAAAGTAGGTCTTAAGTCATAAGCAGTCATAAGTCAGAGACTGCACTCCGTTTATATTTAAATTTTTGTCTCATCTTTCCTTTGCTCAGATTCTGCTTTCTGAGTCTAAAATCTCTCCAAATAACAGAGCTATTACCACCAGCAAAAAATTATCCTACATACCGGATCTTTTCTTAATGCTGTAATGAAAACTGTAAAATACTACTACTACTACTACTAATAATAATAATAATTCCTACATTCACGAGGAGCTCGTAAAGCGGCATGCGCATTCTCCAATGTGGGACGAATGGTGCCTTCAGGAACGCCCTCATGTCATTCTCGCTAGCCAATGGGATCCAGCCTGGGAACAGGCGTTTCAACGTTGCACTGCTTCCGCAGCGGACTTGGACCCCGTTTCTGCCGTTATGTGCACTGAGTAAGTCAGAGATCATGTCTCTCCGTGTGTTAGAACTAATCTTCTTCTTCTACTTCGCCACTCATATTCCGATCACATTATTTATTGACTTACAAGCTCTGCTGCCTGAACACGTGTACCCCCAACCGGTGAGTTACTTTAAATAAACACACACACGCGCACACACACACGCACGCACACACGCACACACACACACACATTTCCAGCTACAACTTAATGCACACGTTTCCCCTCCAGCTGAAGGACCTTCTGAAATGGTACGCAGCGGACTTCAAAGACCCCATGGTGCTGGACCCCCCGGAGTGGTTCAAGTCCTTTGTTTTCTGCGAGGCTTTGCTTCAAACACCGTTTTTCCCCATTGCAGCGTACGCTTTTCTGAAAGGTCAGTTAACACGAAAAGTGGCTGGTTGAGCCAAACTTTACTAAAATCATCATAATAAGTCAAAGCTACTCACCCACCCAGCCAACCACGCACGCACTTTCTCAGGTCAGCTGCTCTCCTAGTACTGATGGGTCGTTCGCGAACGAAATGGCTCTTAGAGCCGACTCCTTGAAGTGAACGACGCGAGCCGACTCCTTATCGCGAGCCGTCACGTGGGTTTTTTTTTTTCTTTCTCTCACCCTCTCTCTCGCACTTTTTTTTCCTGCTTCACTCAGCACGCGAGCCTTGTGCTTTACGCTGAGCAGAGGGGGGAGGGGCGGTAGTTACACTCAGTAGCACAGGAACAGAGCGGGAGGGAGAGAGAGAGAGCAGGGACAACAACGTCACATTAGAAAGGTATAGTAATCATCCACAACTATTTTCAGTTGCAGATGATAAAGGATTCAGAAAGTTTATTCATGCAGGCCCATATGACAGAGAATATGTATCTTCTTTTTGTTTTCATATTTTAATTTATATTTAATTGTGTTGTGGTTTGCAGCGTTTTGTGTTGTTTCATTTTAAATTTGTTTAAAAAGAAAAAGCTGAAAATTTAAATAGTTAAAAGTTGAAATGTGAATAGTTGGTTTTTGTATTATATGATTTATTTATTGCATTTTATGTGGAGTGAATAAATAAAAGTATATTTACGGTGGCCCCTACAGACAAAGCACGTACAGACTCCAAAACACGAAAAAATTCCAAAGCACGTAAAAACTCCAAAACATGTAAAAACTCCGAAGCATTTAAAAACTCAAAACACGTACAAAAGAACAACAGAAGTGCTCCAGGATGCTAGGGCGCAGTGTTGAGCTTTTGTTACCTCGTGGCTACACAAGCCAGCAAGTACCAACGACCGGATTTGGTGTGTGGTAGTAACAGGTAAATGAACTTTTTTTAAAATTATTTGACTATATACGAGTGCCTGTGTATAAATACACAAACAATACACACATGCTTTCAATTGTGTAATTTAAGTGATCTAGTAGCTCTGCTTTGGAAGTTCAGTTCATGCTAGAAATGTGTTTTGGAGTTTGTACCGAAGAGCCGGTCGGAGCCGAAAGAGCCGGCTCTTTTTAGTGAGCCGAACCAAAAGAGCCGGATCTCTAAAAAGAGCCGGAAATCCCATCACTATCTCCTAGTAGGACAGAGACGCTGGTCAAAGGCGACCTCTGTCGGCCTTTATGTTGCCTTACCATCAGACATCTACTGCCTCAAGTGTTTGTAACCAAACTGCAGCTCAGCCAGGGGCGTTTCCAGGAAATGACCAAGAACCAGTGAGGGTGGAGAAAATGTCACCCGGGCCACTACCACACTGTATTATACACACAAATAATAAAGATGAAGGGAATTGAATTTTCTGTGCTTGTTGGAAACAAACAAAACGTCTGCATTGCCTTGGATGATTCACAGACTTGGCGTCACAGGTTTTCTGTGTCTTACGTCCTTTCTCCCAATCGCTCAAACAGGTGGTTGTAAGTGGATCCGGATTCCTGCCATTGTGTATTCCACACACGTGGCCACCACATTGATCCCAATCCTCGCCCACATCCTCTTCTATCAGTTCCCTCTGAAACCCAATCCTGGTCCTCAGACTGTCCGGGAGCGCTGGTTGCTAGTCTCCATATACGCACCATACCTGTTGGTGCCTGTGCTGCTCCTCCTCACCATGCTGATGTCCTCGACATACAACGCCTCCTCTAAGCCTGGGAACGTGTCAGCCAAGGCCAAGAAGAAGAACTGAAGTGCCACAAGACAATATTATCTAATTTACTGTGATTTTAAGAGATCTTTTTCTACATTTGTGAATGTATGAACATGTATGTGCAAGTCTGTGTGAGTCACACCGTTTATCAGGAAGAAACTGCCGTCGTGAACCATCCGGAACTGTCACTTTTAATGTTGACCTTTCAATAAAATCCATATTATTGTGATTTTTGTTCTGATGTTTCTCTTTGGGTTTAGACATACCCCTATCTAAATGATCTAGCTTCTCTGTTTCAGGAGGCTTAAGCCCATCCTTTGTACTATATCTCTGCCTTATACAGGAACATAAACCATTTTGGGGGTTTTTTGTTTTGTTTTTTTGGTGGGGGGGGGGAGGGGTGCCTATTAAACCTCATCTTCTTATTGGTGCTGTCAGAGAGGCTAGTGTAAGATACAGGTACATGTGAAACTTCCAGTCAGGATGTTTGTTTTTGAACACTTAATAATTAGACAACAGATCATCTTCACTGGGAGTTTAATTGACATTTCTCATTTTAAAGGACTCAAAGTAGAAGATGAGCCTGCAGTAATACTGCAGTAATGATATTATATACAGATATAATGATGTAGAAATTAAATAGAAAGGCAGACTTTGTTTACTGTTGTGACTTTTAGCTATTTAAACATCCTTAATGAGAAATCTATACAAGTCACCTTTCTTCAAGCCAAACACTCAGGAGTGGTGCATCACATGTAGATAAAGGGATAAGCTGTATTTGTTCGTGGAAATGCTTTGTCATCAAAGAGTTTAAACAAACTCTTGTTTTATCTCTTATATTGATTTTCTTGTCAGCTGTTGATCTTACAGTTGTTTTAAGTCGATTAAAAATGTGCTCTTTTGCCCACTGACCCTGCACATACATTTGAACATCTCCCGTATCACACTATTCGGATACAGTCAGCTACATAAAAGGCTCCACTAAGTGAACGTTTCTTTCAGTAATTCAAGTTGTTCTTATTATTAATCTTTTATGGCGTCTGTTTGGCTGTGTTTTTACAGCGCACCTCCACGTCTCCAGGCTCTCTTCCTGGAAGGGTGGAGGCTCGCCTTCACCTCCTTCACAGAAGGGATTCTGGGTGTGTGTGCCAGTCCTTAGTTACAAAAGAGATTTTTTTAAGTTGTTGCACAAGTTAAAATGTCCACTCAGCTTTGTCCTTTTACTGCTATTTTTCCCAGCCCCAGAGGGTGTAGACTTTAAATACTAAGCAAGACAAGATGTGTCGTTAATAACAGTGTATGTATTATTTTGCTGACAAACGGTGGTTTTTCCCCTCTTTTAAATATATTTGCTGTCATATTGTATTGTTACATATAGTTAGATGTTTAATTAACCCCCTTCACACACAACTTTTGTTGTTTAACCATTGTTAAAATATCCATTGTTTCACGTTTAAATAGGATATATGTCAAAAAATACTAATAAAATATATGAGCTACATGTGTTAAAGGCAACATCCTCCTCCTTCACCCCTAATTTCCCAGAATTCATTGTGATCATTTTTTAAAAATAAGAATATCAACTAGAATTAATCTAAACAGCCATCAAACATCGTTGATAAAATGTATCGTTTTATCGCTGTGAGTCTTATTTGTACGAACAGTCCTAGACTGCCGGGACTAACCTTTGCAGCGGAAGGAAGGGTCTACGTTGGCCTCCGCGGACGGAGAGACTATAAAAGGAAATATGGCACTAAGTTTCTGTATTGTTTAAGTCAACGGCAGAGTAGGAGGCTCTGCTGTATTTTGAGAAGTGACAGCACTGTACGGGGATTTAAATACTGTACAGTATATGTACAGGCAGACTTACAGTCGTTGCGTTTGGAAGCAGATTTAATCGAAGGCGACAGTTACTTCCAGAGGCAGCGTTAGCTGTCCTGCCAGACTCGACGACGAAGGAAACAACGAAGTGTTTTTGTTATTTACACGGATGAAATTTATACTAACCGGGGAGACGTCTGTGTTTTTCCAACAGCTCTTATGGACCTGGGCTTGCTGTCGAAGAAGACAGATAATAGGGACTAACAGTCCTGTGTTGATGTTTTACGCTAACATGGTCTGTGTATTAGCTCCCTGATGCTGGCTAGCTTCATAGGTTGCTACAGCTTGTATGTTTTAGCTTGAGTCTGGATTTATTGTCAAGTATCGGGACAGGTATCCTTACGTTCTTATACTTCTTAGTATGTTCCTAGGCGCTGTTTACATGACGCTTGGTATAGCCAAAGGGCTATATCACTGTCAGGCTAACAGATAGCTCAGTGTCTGCATCTGCAAGATTGGCATCATGTAGACTGTCCCCCTGAACGGGTTAGGTGACCAGGACACGCAATGTGCTAGTGAGCGTCCTTAGAGTGCTTTGCAAAGCTGGATTGAAGCTACTGAACTAGGTGAACGAGTGACAGCTGGCACGGATATAGTTTAGCTCAGACTGAGTTAGCCATGCTTAAACTCGTCCGTTGTGTGTGATATTGCAAACATCCCAGCCTGCTTGGAGGGCATGTGAATGCATCATGTCCTGGCTGCATCTCTTATTTATGCAATAACGCACACCAGAGCAGCCTGTCATGAAATAATTCCGCAGTGCAAGAAGCAGCATCATCATCAGGACTCAGTCGATAGCTTGCCCTGGGATTTTTTTTCCTCTAAAGAGGACAGCGTCATCCAAGGATAACCAACTGTGCCCAGCTGGACCATCGGTCCTTCACAATGGAAACTGTGGGAGATTTTGAGTACAGCAGAAAAGATCTGGTTGGACATGGAGCCTTTGCTGTGGTGTTCAAAGGAAGACACAGGAAGGTAAATGAATCAGTTGCACATTTGCATCCCCTCCTTTACTTCATCTTGCAGGGAAAGGGAGAGCGAGCAGACAACTCGTTTGGAAATCTGGGTCAGTCAGTAGAACTGGGGACTGCTGCTCTGCAGCACTATATCACCCTTTTTTGTGGGGAAAGATAATATTTTCAAGCACTTTCATAACTAAACCCCTGCATCCTGGCTGATGTAATGTGGAGTCATGCTGTGACAGGTGATTATGGTGCCATTTCATTGGCCTGATGGGAGGTGCATGAGTGCATTTATGCTATTTCGTTCATTCATGATCGAGATGAGTCAGGCAGCTGTGAATGACTTGCTGACGTACTAAGGCAGGAGGGAGCATGGGGGGTGCAGTGTTTTTCCTTTTGCCTTTTTAAGCAGAAGAGCTTTACTTATGTAAGAGCTGCACAACATTCATTCACACTGAACCACAGAGAGATCATTAAGCTCAGAAAGTGGATTAAATTGCTAACATTTCCCGGAGTGGGGCTTTCCGTGACAGAAGAAGCTTAGGATGGGGTGGGTTTATATATGTGTGACAGAGATGCAGGCCATGACATCACGGTGGCCCAGTGCTACTGGTGTGAAACAGATGGTCCTGAATTCCTGAACTGAAGCTGCATCAGAGCATCCCCGGAGCCAAGCTTCTATCTCACTGTGACAATCGATTACCTGCTCAGAGCCTGGAAACTCTGAAACATATGTGTCTGTGTAAACAATCCCTGTGTGTGGTCACATGCTTCCATGTCAGGTTAAAACAGACCTGGCATGTGATCAGTGTGTTTACTATTTTAGTCCCATCATCTGCACTCTGTTTAGCCTATTTATAGGATTGTGTGGGCTCACAGGCGCAGGACAGTTAGAGGCACCTGGATGCATCAGACCTAATGGATTGATTCATTCCTCGGGCGGTGTTGGATGTTGCATATGGTCTCATGTTGCACTGAAATATCAATTTATTATGCAGAGTCTGTTCACAGATAAGATAGACCGGGGGCTAGTTTGAGAAATGTCTTTTGGCTTCCGTGGGTAATTCCCCCTCGAACTTTGAAACAACAAATGTCGGAAAAGAAATAAATGTATTTGGTGTGAATATCACACTTTTTCACTCTGTGTTTTATTCCTAGACTTTATATAAATGATGTAACAACTGTGACATCGCCCACTGGTTTTGGACTGCATTTAAGACCCTCAACATTGTCTCTGCTGCCCTGTTGTTGTTGTGTTTTGTTTTTTTTTTCAGATAGAAATGACCATATTTGGACTGTTGGGTGGAGAGCTATGTTATCAGCTATTGCTAGCAAGTCGATAGGAACAGTTCAGCTAGCCCAGTTAGTGGCAATGAGGTGACAGATATATGACTGCTGTATTTTTTGAGGCGAATGAATATAATATACATTATACCAAATATGTTATCACCTTAGAAACTACCAAAATCAAATTCTTTCTGGTATTTAATGCAAAACAAGCACCCCCTCCTTTCAAAAATAAAGGGGTAATTTTCCTCACCCAAAGTGGGTCTGTAGGGGAGGACTGTGCAAGTCAGCGCTACCGGTCTGTATAGATAAGACAGTGAGTTGTTTACCTGATTTTTCTGGCCAAATGATAAACAAAGGTTCATTTTATTTTATGTGAAATACGACTTAAATGTATAAAAAATAAAATTAAGATTAAATTCTGTAAATCTGTAATTGCAGTTTTCCTTTGGGGCCATGCTGTGGGTGTGAACATTTTGTTTAACTCATGTTAGAATGATGCAGAATTGTTACATTTTAAAAATGCTTTCTTAACTTTTCATAATAATATAACAAATTATAATATTTTCTCAATGCAAGTTTTATTCTTTGAAACATGAATCGTAGAGATGTATTCATAACCACTGGATTTAATTGACTGGATGTTGATCTACCCAATGTTTTCAGGACAAGGACATTTCAAATTCAAATTTTATTTGTCATGTACACAGTCATACACAGTACGATATGCAGTGAAATGCTTGGACAACTGCTCGTGACCTAAAGAAAACAAAAAAGGAAAAGGCTATGAATAAGATAGGAAATAAATATGAAAAATTAAAAAGGGTAAATTTTACTAGGAAGGAATAAAATATAAAAAATTAAGGTTAAAAATGAAATAACTGTACAACACAAATTAGAATGAAGGGTAAATTTAACTGGGTAAGAATAAGATAAAATATATAAATTAAAGTTGAAAATAAAATAACTCTACAACAAAATACACAGTATAGAACTATATAAGAATGTATGAAGATATATATATATATATATATATATATATATATATATATATATATATATATATATATATATATATATATATATATATATATATATATATATTAGGGGTGCAACGATACACAAAATTCACGGTTCGGTTCGATACTTTGGAGTCACGGTTCGATATTTTTTCGATACAAAAAAATGTTCATGCATTTTTAATTTGTCATTTATTAAAATTATAAATATATATTTTAACTCTAAAGTACAGTTTTTAAATTTAACCCTAACCCTTGTGCGTGTTTTTTATTTTGACAGCGAATGCGCACCTGCGGACCACTTATGTGCAGCCCTGGTTATTTAGCTCATCATATTGCAGCCACAGAAATTCTTTTGTCCATGAAACCATAAAGCTGCACTTTCTTTTTGCCTTATAGTCTGATTTGTCATAACTTCTCCGTTTTGTGGTAAGCTTTTCTTTGGCTGTCACTTCTTCACCCTGACCTGTCTTATTTGGCTCAGCAGAACTGAAATGCTTTTACACGCTCACTCACATAAGCTCAGCGATTCTCTGCGCGATCAACCTCTCACATGTTTAAGCTTGCTGCGGGAGATTTCACTTGTCATGTTTGCATAGTAAGCTAACGATTAATAAGACGATGTCAGAGGAATTGGTGCGCAAATTATCATCACTCACAGATCAGTGCTGTCGCTCTCTATACACAGTTCGCACGATTGCAAAGTGAAAGCAAAAAAACAAGCGCAAATTCAAACGCGACTTCAATATGTCACATATTGACAGTGGCTCACCGATGCCAATGACATAATTACCCAGCTACATTTCTGAAAGAATGCAAAAGCATTGACATATATTTTTCCTACAATAGCCCGACGGACAGGGAAGAGATAGATTTTGGTTGCCCGACTGAAAAAAATCGCTAGCCCCGGGACGTCGGGCTAGCGATATTGCGAGCCCTGTATCTGATTGAGGAATCACTCATCTTTGGAAAAGAGAGTTTATTACAGAGAAATGGCTCTTTCCAAAATAAAAGCTATACTATACGCTTCTTCTGGGCTATATTCTCAGCAGCATAAGGAGAATCATGTGCTAACAGCTGTCTAAATGACTCGGCTAAAGTTAGTAGCATGCTTGCTTTTTTTTGTCTGCTTCCACTTGTCTTTGCACTAGGATGATGTCGGCGTAAATGTGCAGTCATATTCGTTGTGTTCCCACTAGTGCTTTCAGGTTAATCTTGTTGAAATGACGTTAACGCCACAACACGGCAAATCTCCGTTAACGAGCTACCGCCGATCGCTCCGTGCATGGGGCTAGACGGCAAACACGTTAACGAGCTAACTGCGCTAACACACTAGTTCACACCAATGTAATTGAGCATTGCATGGCACATCCAACATACTGTTTTACTTTAGTCCATGACTCGCTTACCTTCAGGGTCATACGTCACATGAAAACCAAAATAATTCCAAACGCCAGATGTTGCAAGTAGAGCTTAACTTCTGTCTCGCTAGCTTGCCCTGCGCTCTTCCTTCTGACTATGCTGTCTGTGTTGAGCGCTCAGTGGATCTGCGCTCGACAGTGCAGCCTAGGCGGAGTAGTCGAACGCAGATTCACTGAGCGCTCAACACAGACAGCATCGTCAGAAGGAAAATTGATAAAATAAATTACAAATGTTGTATTGTTCGATACATATGCGTACCGAACCGAAAGCACTGTATCGAACGGTTCAATATCGATACGAATATCGTTGCACCCCTAATATATATATATATATATATATATATATATATATACACTACACACACACACACACACACACACACACACACACACACACACACACACACACACACACACACACACACTAACAGCAGCTGTACAAGTATTAACTGGAAATGAAGAATATAGTGACCAGTGTTGTGCAATCCACATTATGTCTTGTGCAGTGCAAATATGCTTAAAGTGATTTTAAACTTTGTGTACAATGAGTGGCTCGCATAAGCTATGAAGAGCGCTGCTCACAGTGCTCTGGTCCTACTTTCAGCTGTCCAGTCTCACCTTCAGCTATATCTGGTTGCAGTGTTATTGACTATAATCTCTTTGATGCTCACAGGTCTGTAATCAGCTGTGATTCATAAATGAGATAATGCTTTATCCTGGAAAATGAACATGTGCTTCTGTCGCTCTCAACAGGGCAAATCTGGTGACTCCACCTTTTCATAACTCTTACGTGGCAATTAGCTAGGTTTGAGCAAATACATTTCCTTTATATTGTACAATAAAGGCATCCTGATCCAAGAGCTCATCTGGAAACATGATATTGCTCTAACAGTCATCTGAGCGCTTTGTCACTGAGTGCAGAACCTTGCTGTCAGAAAGCCAGTTGACCCGGTGTCACTGGGACAGCTAAAATTTCCTTCGTCCTTCACGAGAACTTGTCCACTGCAGTGCCAACAGCATTTTGCATGTGCTAGAAAAATCAAAGCCATATCAGTTTAATTTTGAAGTGTAAATTCACATCAATGATAAGATGTAACCCTAACCTTAGATTTTGGAGAAAAATCAAATCTAGAGTTTTTGATGTGTGGCAGAATGTTTAGCCAGATAGCCACAGGGGTTAGGGTTGCCATCATTGATGAGGACCTGGAAATCAGGGGGATAAATTTGGCTGCTCTTGCCTTTAAAGTTAATGGACTGATTAGATTGCTGTCTGTAAGTCTCATGCCTTCTTTGTGGTTCATGCTGACTCATCTGCACGGTGTAGGGTATAGAAAATACACTTGTATGAGTGTGTGTGACAGGGTGAATGAGGCTTGTATTAAAAAGTGCTCAGTGTAGAACACCATGCAAACATTCGGTCAGTTAGACAGAAGTTGATGTTAAAGATTCCCAGTGTGGTTCGAAGACTTCTAGGGCATCCTGCAAACACAGATTGATTGGGCTGAGCTTATGACCTCACGTACATATTGCTATTGTGCTCAGACTGTCCGTTATCTCTCTTTCACCTCCACCTCCAGTCTTGATCTTACATGATAAAGTCTGTTACCTTAGCGTGCCTCGTCTAAAACCGAGGCAGTGTTTGCTAAGACTGAATAATAAAACACTCTGGTAGAGCTTTATCACACACTAAATCCCACATGTGTGTTTCTGTTGGGCTGTCTCCGAGGTATATTGATCACAATACGAGTTGGCCAGGATGTTACGGGTTTCAGGTCAACAAAAATATTTCCTGAGTGAAAGGATGGTTGCCTCTAGCCACAACTAACTCATGCACTTTCTCTATTGGTTTTAAGTGGTCAGCCTGCAGCGTCAAGGAACTCAAAACCTCAAGAGGAAACGTATGAGTGGCAGCATTAAAAATTCAATCTGAACTGTTGTGCAGGAACATCCTTGTTAACTTCTCACGTGATCTGTTTCCTCTTGTTTTGTGTTGTGTAGAAGACTGATTGGGAGGTGGCCATCAAAAGCATTAACAAGAAGAACCTGTCCAAGTCCCAGATCCTTCTTGGGAAGGAAATCAAAATCTTGAAGGTGAGCATGACCCTGAATTTAATTCCCTCCTTTTTTCCTCTTTACTGGAGTCGACTTGACTTGAGCGTGCACCTTATAAAATCCGGCCCAGATAGAAACATGAATGAAAGTGACCCGATTAACTTCCGTAGGCTAGTTGATGCTCCTGCTAATGCTTTTCACTTTTCTGCTCTTTTTGCTCAGGAGCTGCAGCATGAAAACATTGTGGCACTTTATGATGTCCAGGTAAGTTTGGGAGTCTTTTAAAGTAATGTATGTCTTTAGTGTTTGATTTAATTTTAGTATGCAGCTTCTTTAACTAATGTTTCATCGTTTGTTTGTGTCTGAGAGGATGAGCTTCTAAAGTCTGTGGTAGAAAAACAGAAATTTTCAAAATGAACCTTCATCCAAAAAGATCACCAAGTGTCAGAATATGTTCAGATAGCCTAACCTGGGATTGGCTATGGTTCAATGCACAGACAGTATGTGAAAGCTGGATGAAGCCATATTAAAGTTACACATTGGTTTACTGTTATTTCAAGCTGCCAGCATTTTGGCCATACGTTTAAACGGATGTGATTGAATGATATTGTAGAGGTGCGGATTATCAGGCTGCACTGGCAGTATACTTATCCGCTGGTAAGTTAGAAATGAACATTTGTTAGCATGTTATGGACATAATTCAAATGTATGTTGCTAAATAATGTGAAAGTAAAATGTAAATATATCCTCAAACATGAGTCACATCTGCAGCTGTTGTGATTGTGAGATCAGCAGCAACTGTCTCTGATAGCTATGATAACATGTTATATGAATTTCAAAAAAGAAATGATAATGTTGTTGTTCAGTGCCACATATAACATAAGTCATGGACGCTTAGGATGATGAACGGGTGACACTAAACTGTGATGATGCTGAAGATCTTTTGTGCCAACGAGATCACGCACGCTGTCCTGGTTATCACACCGCTATCTTAATCACTTTATTTGGGATCTCTGAGTATTAAGAGCTGAGCAGCAGCTTGTCTTCTTAATCTGATAACTTTGGCACAACTAGTCAGAATTTATCTTAGTGAAGGGATCATTAAGGAATGTTTAAATAAATAAAAATACTTACCAAAAAAACCAAATTATTTTATTGCATTTGTCACTTGGTCTTGTTGTTTTGCCGTACATAGGCTTTCCTAGATGGGAATATCGATGACAAACTTAGAGGCAGTTGAATATTGTTACAAAGTGTATGTGGTTTTTGTCCATCCACAAACATGTTTGCGGGCGTACATGCGCCGGCGTACGCCCTCGGCCTCGCTACTGCCACAGATGGAGTTTCTGCTGGAAACGCTGAGTCTGTGGGTAAACTTGTCTGTGTTTCTAGACATGAGTGAACTCAAGCAAAACTAGTGAGGGTAAAAAATCTGATTCTGAACTCGCCTGCTTTACTCTGATTTCAGCTGTTGGCATTAACAAAGCAGCTCAAGTTCACAAACTAAGCCTGTTAACCTCCTTAAATGTGTCAAAGTGCATTAGTGTTATATGATGGTGTTAAAACCGTTAACTCTGACAAACACAATGAAAGCTTCCAGAATTCCTGAATACAATCTGGCGGCCATGTGACTAATTACCCAGAGTGCTTTGCAGTTACAGTTCAGTCAGTCTGTCATTTTGGCCTTTTCTATGGCTCACATGCACATCGAGCTTGATGTGAAAATGCTGTTATATGCATTTCTAAGAGTAGATCACAGCACCACAAGAAAATAGTCTTAATATGTTGCATTCAAATTAGCAGAAAAGTGTTTTAATCTGAAAGGCCAACCTGTCAGTGCAGTCAGTCTGCTGCTGAGCTGCCCATGTTCACGTTAGGAGGAAAACAAAAACTTTAGCTTACTTGTGTAACCCCGGTTCTCAGAGTAGCATGAGTGCAATGTCTCACTATTGGATGCGCCTCCCTGCGTATTCCTCAAAAGCATTTATCTCATTCCGCCAATCCTGATTGGCTGGTGAAGGCGACGGCTATGTCGGGCAGAGCCATCCACCCTTAACTAGCTTGCGCTATTACACGGTCGTTATTCAAAAACCTCTTCTCGCTTCGGAGCAAATCTTAAACTTAGCTAGCTAGCTTAACTGTCCACAGACAGGAATGTTAGCTGTTTCCCGTCGCCAGGCGCTTGCTACCTTTGCTCATCTCTCCTGAACCCGGATCTTCACCACAGATCGGGCATCATACCATTTACCTCCGGTTAGATCCCCTTTAGACCTAACAATTATACATTCATTGTTAGTTAGTGGTGCTGGTTTCGGTCATTAAGGAAATGTACTGTTTATATGATTGGGGAAACCTGCTGTCAGCTGAGACTGAAGAAGAAGTCACTTAGAAAACACTACGTCCAGAAGGACGGGGTCAGCGTTTGTGGATTTCTTTACCTGGATGAGCGTGCGTCGAGACTGGAGTCAGGAGAGCCTTTGATTGTATTTTTCAAAGCTGTCTGTCTGTAGTGTTTAGCAGTGGTTGAGCCGTAGATAATGTTGTGATGCATTAATGATGGAGTTAGTTTCCTACACAGACTGTTGTTCACTGATGGTGGGTGTGAGAGAGGCTGTGCTGCATTTACTCCACACATGTTAAACAAATGTTTGATTTTGAATTTTTTAAAGGCAGAAAACTTGCAGTCATGAATAAATGACGCGATTCACTCCACTTTGCTGATGTCTGTCACAAGGCGAGCGCACAGTAGGATGGTTCTGACAAGAATGCTGAAAAACCCGTTCTTCAAACTGCTATGTTGTTTATATCCTCTGTTATATTGGTTCATATCAGCAAGCAGTAAAAAGGTTCTGTTTAGATGTCCAGAATTGGCTGTAATACCATAAATACTAATTTACCACTTCAAATGTGATGGTGAAGCACATCCCACATAGCAATGGTACTTCCTGTGTTTGCGTAAGCCTCCCTCTGGGATCCTGCTGGTCAGCCTTTCCACCGGTCCACTCCTCCCACCATGTCCTCATCCCTTCATCACCCATCCACTCTCCTGCTGATGTAATAGATCTCTTCCACAAGCAAGTGGCTGAGGAACCCATTAGTCAGGGTGCGTTTCCAGCAGGGATGAGATGTTCAAGTTTCTGAGTTTCATATTTAATCAGGTGTTTGGGCGGAGAAATGGTTACATCATGAGAAAATAAGAGACTCACATAAAAGAGAAGGCACACAAAAAGTCGTGGTTGGTAGAGGTCAGTGAAATTATGAGATCATCCCACTGATACTTGACTTTAGTGTGCAAATCTGTTTATCATACTGACAGAATTAGGGTTTAAAGAACCCAAACCCAACATGATGTTTGTGGCATGAGATGAGATACTGCTGCTGTTTTTGGCTTAAAAGCATTTTAGTCACTCCCAGCACTCTTTCAGTTGTGTGGTTGCAGTTCCTTCGTACTCGTACACTTTGGGTCGTGATTTTGTTTACCTGAGCTCTGTCGCCTCTTGCTTGCATGTCTGAGACGGTCACCAAGCTTTGCCTGTCACCGCTTCAGGCACAGTGTCTCCGTGTCTTTTCTTAGCAGCTGCATCTTTTTTTACTGTCCCTTTAGTGTTCCCTGTGCTAGCAGAACAATGCTGCGTGGCAGGCTGGGCTCCCTTGGCGGTTATCAGTACTGTCTGGTGTATTACAAGCCTGGCAGCTGTCACTTCCCATTATTTATACGTGATATATATTTCACTTTACCCCACAGCTCCCCCAGCTGACCTGTTCCCAGCTCTATTAGCTGTTGTTTGAAGCATGTGTTGTATGTATGGGCTTACCAGACACAACAGGAAATGTAACCCAAACCAACTTGTGCAACCGTCCTAGCCTCTGTATTAGGAGCATGGAGCAGAGATTTTCTGCTTCTTATGGTTCCACTACCTTAATATTTCATCCCAAGCCCACAAAGCAAACTGGCAACAAAGCTGGTTTTACATTACTGTGGCAATCCTGTATGAGCTGGAACTGCAGAACATTGTGAGTGATAACAGTACACACAGTAACCTACTGCTTTTTTCAGTAGGGTCATTTGGAAAATGCTAGCTCGATGGTCAGTGAAAATTTAGATGTGGAGATCAAGCGATTCTAGCTCAGAGTGCTGTGTGTGTTCACACTGCTTTGGATCTTTATGAGCACCATATAGATCATGTGCTTGTTACTACACACTTAGTAGAACAGCTTACATCCCTGTGTATGTTACATGTGTTCACTCAGCAGCCACACTTTGACGAGGGACTATATTAACGTACAGCGTGGCATCTCAGCACTTCTCGTGCTAGTTGCTGATGGCACAGAACAGTCACAGTTCTTTCATGTTTTTCTCTGCTGATTTTCACTCTGGTCATACTGTAGAATCTAAATAAACTTCTACATATCTTTGGAAACCTCTACATACACTACAGTGTGCTAGCTTTTTTGGATGCAGTGAGTCACAGATGTACACAGATGCACCAGCAGCCTCTCAGAATAGCTGTGTGCTGACAGAAGACCGTGTAGCTGGATGTAGGAGTCTGCACCTTTGAAAGATTGCAGGTCCTTGGGACCAGAGCTGTAGTTTGGAGGAGCTCTGTTTGCTGTGTTTAATGACAGCCTCAAGCACACAGCTGATTGGCTTACAGTCCTTGTCCTCTGCACTGTTGATGTTAAGCGTTCTGCAGCAGCGTGAGGTAGCCTGGTCTAATTATAAGGTGTCCCGTGTCAGGCTCCTGGTTCCTTCTCCTCTCTAACGCTGCCACCACCACAGATTTGCTATTTGGATTCTTATCAATTGGAAGAGATTGGATGGATGGATGGATGGATGGATGGATAATAATGGCTGATTTCATGGTTTCACTGAATTCCTTCTCGTCAAATGAGAAACAAGACGACTCAGAGAAAATGTGCTCAGTCAACAAAAAGTTGATTGTTGTTCTCAGCACATAAGAATGATGTCCAACTGAGTAATTCCTGCCTCCTGACAAAGATTTGAATTTTATTATTGAAAGTTCTACAAAAGGCTAATAACTGGACCCTGAGCAGATCAACATGATTAAAGCAGGACCGGTTCTGACTGGTGTTAAACAGAGGAAGACAGGTCTTTGGTTATTGAGAAAGCTGCTCCTAGGAACGTTGTGTGCTTGTTCAAGGAGGGTCCCTCCAGCCTGACATGTGTAAAAACATCTGGTATGGGGGCTGTTTTAAGGAGCAAGAGGCACATTTCCTCTTAGCTGCTGTTTTAGAGCTCGTTTGAGTTTTCCTAGAAAATCGTCCTGTGTCTACATTCTTTTTGCACAGCTTTGCTTTCCAGACATTTAACTGGGTAGAAGATCAGAGCAAATCACTGTGGCTGCTCATTGGAGCACACAAACATATGCCCAGTCATCTGCTTAGAACATGTACATGTGTCTGTTTAATCACCACATAAGCATGAGCGCACACAGTCACATGATGTTCAGTACACATGTTGCATAAGAAGCTGACTGAAGGTCTCAAGCCACAAAATACAAGCCTGTGAAACTGGGTACTGTGTGTCAGACTGTCTTGGCCCTTAATAAAAGTGTATTATTGGCATTTTTGTTGCACATGCACTGACCTGTTGCAGTCAAGTGTATATTGATGTATGAGTGAACTGGCATATCTGTGTAATGACGCGATGTACAGTTTCTCTTCCTGTGAAATGATAAACATCCTGTCCTGTGTATCTGTGACTGAGCAGCTGTGATGATCAACAAGTGATCCTGAGTTATTGTTCTAAACACATCATTAGTTGTTTTTTTGTTTTGCTCCCTGCTGTCACTTACACAAGCCATCTGTCGCGTTGTTCTCCCGTTGGTCAAACGTAGGCTTTTCTCGGAGCTGAGTTCCCTTGAATTATTCCAGTCTTTGTGAAGAACCTGTCTCCTGACCTCCCGCTTCACCGTGCACCCCTGCCCTCTTCGGTTTGACCTTTCCCCATCCCCCATATAGTTACATAACCGTGCACTCCTGGAGTTGGCATGATGTAATAGTGGAACAGCTAACCAGGCAGTATCTTGTTTTGGCTCACATTGACTCATTGCAGTCCAAAGTATTTTTGCATTCATGTGAATGTGCTCAGCGCCCATGTATTGTGTTGTCAGTTATCATGCGAAGCAGCCAGCCAACTCAGTTGCTTGCGAAACGGCTTCTAAGTGCTATGTGTGTGTGACATGGCTATGATGTGAGAGGAGGAGAGAGTCTATTTATGTCATAGTTGTTTTGGAAATTTTGTGCTGGAAGGCGATGTTTTGGAGCCCAGCCCAATCCACCCATCAAAATCCAAAGTTCACCCGTGTTTACATCAGAAGCAGCCAGTGTGTGTGAACGGTACATTCTAGAAATCATTTATAAATGGTCAGAGATTGTCACTTTTATAACTGAGCTGCTACTTCCTCGAAGCTCTCACAGACAGAGGCTGCCCTATGTGCAGTCGTCACCACCTGCCTCTTGAAATTCATGTTGTTTCTTACCAATGGGCAACGCGCCGAAACCGAAGCAACTGCTGCAGCCAGAGACGGTAACGTGTGAAGGGCCCAAACCGTCATGGATAAAACGGATCAATCCCCAGGCAACAGCTTCACTCCCTGCTGTTTGCTAACCTCTGCTTTCTGTGGATGCTCAAACTTGTTTGTGTAAGAGTGTTATTTAGTCATGTCTGCTTCATAACTAACCTCAGTGTCTCTGAGGTTAGTTATGAAGTGGGCTTTGTGATGTGACTCTTCTTTCACTTCCCCCTCTTCAAGATTACGACCACATTATGTAATCCCTCCTACTTGACACACCAAGAATGGATTCGGCTGTCCCATCTCCCTCCAACATCTGCCCCAGCTGGTGAAATCATTGGTATGGAGTTGGAAAGGATTACTTAAGAGCTACCTAGAAGACACAAAACACCAAAGCCATTTATGTCGGGGTCACACACATCAGCTGACTTACATGGTGTCACCGTGCTACAGCGAGTAGTCGTGTTTGTTGTGTGGCTCGGTAAGCTGAGTGAATCTCATGAAATGCTAGAGAAGAGTTTGTGCGTGTGGTGCACTAAAGTTATGTTGTGACTGAAATTGAGCCTCAGGGCCTGATCTGTGTTTAGATGAATTTGATACATTGGCGCTCACAATTTTATGGCTCTAAAGAACAGAACATATAAGACGCCACAACGTTGAGTTAAACTGTTGTTACTTACGAAGGACAAACAGAAACAAAAAAGATGGCTGCCCATATGGCTAAACAAACAAAAGAGGAGGAAAACCCAGAGTCAACCACACAGTGGGCCGTTGGACTGAGGCTGCTCCTCTAAACTAGTTTAGGTAAACCAAACTGAAAACAGGAGTGCTGGTAACCATCAACTCATCCTGTACTTAAACTAAGCTAACAGCAACAGAAAGATAAAGCCGCTGCTGATGGAGGTCAGTGGGAACGACCACCGTGCTGTCTTCTCATGTGGTTAGGCTTCACCAACCAATCAGCACTAAGAATAAGTCAGTGAGAGCGCAGGTTAATAAGAGCGATGCACTGCGGTCACATGATCAAAGGATGAAACAGTGCAGAGATTTTTACACATGATTTTAATCATTGGAAGCTACTAAACAGAAGCGCCATCATGCAAATATAATCATTTGAGCTGTTCATCTCAGTTATGTCCACTAATTGGTTTCCATAGTCACCCCTTTACTTTCATCTGCCGCTCGTGCGTGACGTCAGCAGCTTGGCAACGTGTCAAAATTTCCCTCAGAAGTTGGCAACAACGTTTTCTCAGTTTCTAAGTCGAGTGGGCATTCTGGTGACCGTTCCCATTCAGAACGATGTTGCAGATTATTCTAACATCACGTACATGCATAGTAAGATGGAAGTAATAAAAATGCAGGTTCAGAAAAAGCCAGGTCTGTTATAAATGGCATCCGCAAGTAGTTTGGGTACGTTGTGTTTTCTCCAGTGGCTGTTTTGTCGCGTGTGTTTGGAGCTGACAGCTGCTGCAGGATAAATGGCTGCTGTAACAGATTCTGTGTCTCCTCTTTTCCAGGAAACGCCCAACTTTGTTTTCCTGGTCATGGAGGTAAGTATAGAAACATGACACTGTAGATAGTTGGAACATATGTGTTTTTTTAAACACAGTAATGATTTATGGCCAGATGTCAGCATGTGCTCTTTCCCTCTGTGCTGGCGTAGGCTTCACTAATGTTCTGTTGTTGCTGCCTTTTTTTCTCTTAACCTCCTGATGACCTCACTCTGTACACGGTCTCCACCTTTCTGCACTTGTGTTGCAACACTCTGCTGGCTGCAGGATAGAAAACAAACCATCTCAGGGTTCTCGCTGACAACAAGCCTCTTTTCTAAGAATCAGATCTGCCTTGGCTTAAAATCTTGCTTTGGAGTTTTTAGGACATTACATTGTTAGAAACGTGACTTTGTTTGTCCTACAGCGAGGTTACATTACTCTGAGGATGTTGACATAACAGTTTTGTCATCCATTTTCTTCCGCTTATCCGGGGCCGGGTCGCGGGGGCAGCGGCCCAAGCAGAGAAGCCCAGACCTTCCTCTCCCCAGCCACCTCCTCCAGCTTGTCTGGGGGTTTGTCATCATATGTATGAAAATTGTGGTTTTCAGAGCTGGCACTAGCTGAAGATTGGTGGATCTTTGCTAATTAATTCTTATGGATATATTTCCAACTTCCATCCTTAAGAAGGAATAAGCACCACCGAATCATCAGGCCCTCGCTGGAATGTTAAGTATGAACTTGCCCTGGCCAAATTGGAGCTGTGCCCTCGTGTTTTGTTTGGGTGGAGAAACCTCGTCTTGTTCTGGTATTGGAAACATTAACCATAGGCCCCAAGCAAATGTGCCAGATGCAGTCCCAATGAAGAGAGCATTGTATTCACTGAACCCCGAGTCTGGAGGGGATAATATAAACAGTGAAGTTGTTAGAACACTGAATATTTCTTTGTTCATTCAGCAGCAGACATATCTTTGAAAACTGCTCTGGTATCTTTATATTAGTGTTTTTTGTTTGTCTTTTAAAAGACCTGCCTACACAGATGAAACAAATAAAAGCATCTGTGTAAGCGATGCAGGCGACATGTCTGATGCTCATCAAATGAACAAATAAAGTTCTACAGTTTGATTGTCAACTGACCAAAGTCCACCAGTGCAAGTCTCTCTATAGAGTTGGTTTGTGATATGTTTACCTTCATTAGCACATGGTGCTTGTTGTTGTTACACTAAAGCGTTTGAGTGCATATTTTAGATGTTTTTAGACCCAGGCTTCAGTTGTTAGGTTGGCCAGTTTATGGAATTGTTACGTTACATTAATTACATCGTATACTTTGTTGGGATTAAAGTAAAAGGAGATAAGAACTACTAAATAAGTTTAAAAACCATACTTGCCTTATGTTGTTCAGCTGATATCTAGTCACAGATAGTCATGGTTAACCAAGTTGCCCATCTCTCTCTTCCAGTAGTAATGGCTGATGACTTTTCTGGTTGAAATCCAGCTTTCCATTCAGAAAACAAACAGCCTCTGGAAGCGCAGGATCTTCCCACAATCGAGTTTACACTTATGATGATTTGAGAGTCAAGTCAACTAAACCCCTGTGGGGTATTTCAGGACAATGTTAGTCTGTGAAGCTCCACTGAACATGATGTAAAGTCAGCCCCTGTTTATCCTCTGCTGGAGGCAAGCCAATTGCTTTAAAATGCGTTATGGGTTGGCTTCCACTGTTACAGCATCAAGATGCAGCTTTTCGAAGGATTGTGTCATCCCTCCACTACAGATCAGAGCAGGGAAGCTTTTTGATCACCAACCGTCTGTACCTGGAGCTCACAGATTAAATGGAAGCAGATCCTAGATCAGTTTTTTTCTCAGCTTTTCTCATAACAGAGTATTATAGCCCTTTCCTTTAACTCACAGCTGCAGTCTCATCTGCCCCTTCTTCTTTTCACTCATGAGAAATCATTTCTCTCAAGTGGACTTGTCAGCACTGGTAACGTTTAAGACATTTAGCAGGTTAATTAATAAATCTGCAGTAATCTGGACTAGGATTAAAATAAAAGCATGCCGAGGCACATGTATATGCATAAGGAGCCAATCAACTTGTTGAAACTGAATGTAATTGTTGCTGATGGTGTTTGTCTGTCTTTGCACACACAGTACTGTAACGGAGGTGATCTTGCAGACTACCTGCAAGGTAAGCATCTGTCTGCCCCACACACCTATTATTGTTCATCAAAACAAAGTAGCTAATGTAACTGTTGATATTGTGATTATGTGTGCATGCAGTGGTGTATCATATCAGCATTTCTGCTCGTAAAGCAAAGAAAAATCCAAGGATTAATAAAGGAAGTGTGAAGTTTACCAGGTCAGTTGTGAAGTTGAGGGTGGGGGATTGTCATGAGAGTAGGATGTGCCACCCTGACAAGAATCTGAAGCTGCACATGAGAAAAACCAGATAGTCAAGTTTCATGTTTGTGTTTGCATTTTGGATGACGCAGGTTACACACTTTAAGCTAACAGCCTTGGATCTGTGACCACAACCAAAAACTTGGGCTCTGTATGAAATATAAATGAAAGCAAAATCAGATTGTTTTCAAACCCATGTTGAAAATAAACAATGTTAAAGCGAGCAGTGTTGTTGCTATGATAGTCAAATAAGCAATTAATCAAAATAATTCTGTTTCAACTTTTGTTTTTTACTGTTGAATATTTACAGTAAGTTTTACTCGTGTAGCAAAACATTGATTTAAGAATTACATGGAAATATTGTAAAAATGTCACAAGGTTTAAATGCATATACTGAAGTCATCTTCAGAATTGATCTCAAAGTTTTGGGCTTAAAAAAAATCACATCTGCAATGACATCAAGGCTGTTGTTTGAGACCACTGTGTACACCGGGGAGGGTGGAACTCCAGGCCTCGAGGGCCGGTGTCCTGCAGGTTTTAGATGTGTCCTTGATCCAACGCAGCTGATTTAAATGGCTAAATGACCTCCTCAGCATGTCCTGAAGTTCTCCAGAGGCCTGGTAATGAACTAATCATTTGATTCAGGTGTGTTGACCCAGGGTGAGATCTAAAACCTGCAGGACGCCGGCCCTCGAGGCCTGGAGTTGCCCACCCCTGACTTAGGATAAAGTGTTGTTGGCTTACTGAACAACTTTGCTGAAACACTCAGCCCGGACACCCGGACAGGACAGGTTTATTTAAACAAGCAAACTGTGACCTCGGCTTATTTGATGTAGGTGTTGGTGTCCAACACACTGTTTCTGTGAATAGTTTCACAGGGTTAAAACCAGGTCAGCTTCTAGAATCAAATCCTCAGAGTTGACGGCACCTTGATTAGATAAGAACATGTGTTTACACCTCTGTTCCATAAAAACACTGATTGTGCTGCTGGAACTGTTCTTATCGCTGTACCTTTGCATGACGTACCTGCCTGCGTGGTGCTTTTTGCAGCATGGGTCACGGTCAGACCCTTCTGTGGATCGGTGATCCAGGAGCCTTGCTTGAGTAACACTAGTGGTTGTGAAATTGAAACCTTTGTGGGCAGAGCGCTACGTTACACTGGGCACCTTATGTGATTGTGTTCTTATTATTGGAGTGCTGCTGTGAACACTGCGTAGGTAACAGCCATTTAAATTGCATAATCTCTAGTAAATTATTCTACAGTTTACACAACTTTTCATGTTAGAAGTCGATCCGCTGTGCTGGGCAGAGAGCAGATTATCTATGCCCACAGTGGATTGATAGAGGGGGGATGAATCCTCTTTGTCACACAATGAGTAGGACCTTTACTGCCTCAGTTTATTTTAGGATTATTTATGTAATGTGCTAATAATCAAAAAGCCATGAAAGGGAGTTTTTATGACTTTGTTTTAACAGTAATGAACATTTTTCATTAGCAGGAACATGAGCGAAACATGGCACTCAAAGAATTTTGAATTGAAAACAAAGCGAGAATTTGACATAGATGCAGCTTAATGAACATTTTTGCATGGTTGCTACATAAATGTTCCTTGAGGAAAAAAATTGAACTGGATCCTGACTACTGTGGTCTTTTTTGTTTAAGCTAAGGGGACGCTGAGAGAGGATACACTGAGGGTCTTTCTACAGCAGATTGCTGCTGCCATGCGCATCCTCAACAGCAAAGGCATTATTCACCGTGATCTGAAACCACAGAACATCCTGCTGTCATACGTGGGTCGCAAGAAGTCCAACATCAGTGGCATCCGCATCAAAATTGGTAATGGAAGAAGAATGTCAGTTACTATCAGTTATTAAGTTACGTGCAGCGTGGTTTTCTCATAACTACATTTTGAAAGCGTGTACCCACCTATCATTGTTTCGCTTCGTGTCATTTACAGTGGCCAGAGGTTAAGTTTAAATCAATATGTTATAAATTCAGAAAGTTTTTATAAAAGTAATGCAGCCATGATGATGATGATGATGAGTAGCAGTGTTGTGTTGTTATACACCACAGTACGAGCTCTGTTTGGAGTGCAGGGCGTCTCCATTCATTCTTCACAGTTCCAACAATAGTGGTTTGTGTTACTGGTGATAACAACACGTGTGCTTCATGTCTCCGTTCTACAGCTGACTTTGGCTTTGCACGGTACCTCCAGAGCAACATGATGGCAGCTACACTGTGTGGGTCCCCCATGTACATGGTCAGTGTGTTTTATTCTCTATATTTTCTGTGTGTCAGCTTTAAAAAAGATCTGTCTGCTCGGTTTGTTACATATAACTCTGTGTTGTGGTTCTTGGCTCGTGACCTGTTCTCTCTCAGGCCCCAGAAGTCATCATGTCCCAGAACTATGACGCCAAGGCTGACCTGTGGAGCATAGGGACGGTTATCTACCAGTGTCTGGTTGGAAAGCCACCATTCCAGGTTAACAGTGTGCACAAAAAACCAATAACGCGTGGACCTGTTGGTGTTCGTGACTGTGCGTCTTATTTCTCAACTTATATTTTCAGGCCAACAGTCCCCAAGACCTACGGATGTTTTATGAGAAGAACAAGAATCTGCAACCCATGTAAGTCACCTTCACACCGTAGCCTCAGACACGAGATGCATAATAAATATGTGCAATCAGTCTGTTTCTTTCAAATAGATCAATAGATTTAACAGGATACAAGTGACACATAATACATGAAGATTATGTTTTGAAGTTGGTGGCTTATACCTGTCTAGTTGAAAATGGGACTATACAGTATAGTTTTTAGGAACAGAAACTGTGTAGGTATGGTGTTATTTGCTGTTGCTGTGGATTGTGCTGAACATGTGATTTAAGAAAAGGGAAGACCATAGGGTAACATAAGAGAGGAGGACACAGGTGAACAACATGAAGAAAAGGAAGCGAGTGAAGGCAGAGGAAAGGATTAAAGGATGCTGCACAGAGCTGAGGAAGAAGCTGAGACTGGCTTTGAGTGGTAGGAAAGAATTCAAGTCGGCTTTGAAGGCACAGCTTTGGTGCCGAGGCGTCTGTTGTTTCATCCAGGACATGGTTTGGGGCATGAAGGTGGTGTTCTGTCAGGTGTTACACCCCCAATTCTGACATATTTGAACTACTTGTATGCTTTGAATAGCAGCATAGGCTGAAAAGAACTAATTCAGTTTTAAATTAAGGTGTATATTCAATTTAGTTTCAGTTATATAACACTAAATCACACCCACGGGTGCCTCAACGTGCTTTATATTGTAAGGTATAGACCCTACAATAATACAGAGGAAACCCCAACAATCATATGGCCCCCTATGAGCAAGCACTTTGGTGACAATGGGAGGGAAAAACTCCCTTTTAAAAGGAAGACACCTGTGTCAGCACCAGGCTCAGGGAGGGTCTGTCTGAGAGGAGGAAGAGGGCAAAAACACAAGCTGTGGGAGAGAGCCAGAGCTCCATAACGAATGACGGAGCCGTGGAGGAGTAGAAGTTGTGACTTCAGTTACTTAGTGCTACCTGCAGGTCAGTTTTCAAATGGTCTGTCAAGCTGTATCCAAACTGGCAGACTAGCAGTACTGACTATGTAATACGTACGTGATTAACAGTAACAATACTATAAGCTACAGTGCACCCATTGCATTGTCTGACGTGCCTCAGAATGCACTGCACAGCTGATATGCACCCTGAGAGAAACAAAGTGTTGATGTTTCCATACTCTTACTACCCAGCATCCCGAGGGAGACGTCCCCACAGCTGAGCGATCTTTTGCTTGGGCTGCTGCAGAGGAATCAGAAGGACAGAATGGACTTTGGTACGTACTGACATCAGTCTTTCAGTAGTGGTGCTTTCCATACTTTTCCTCTAATTTCAGTATAAAGTGTGTTAAACTGTGTAGGGTTTAAATAAGGATACTGTGCACAGTGAGACACTTTATTCCACTGTTTACCAGGGCTACAAAGTCAGTTGAATTTCAATACAAATCACGATTTTTGGTTTCCTACGATTAAATGAACAGGATAAACCAAGATTGAAAATGTTCCACTAATACAAGGCAAAACTTAAGAAAATGATTTCAACACCTGACAGCCAATCACAGCTTTTCCTTGGACCACTGGCTGACAGTACGACAGCTGCACGACTGTCCACAGATTCAAAGTTAGAAAGATGGAGAATCTAGATAAATAAATAAAACATATTGACGAGTAACGACTGGGAAAAAACTAACATCCTAATTGGGATTTCAGTGTTTGTAAAAATGAAAACTTGAGCACTTGACTCTGAGCTTTGACAGCAACTTTAAGAATGAAAATGAATCTGTGTGAGTCGGCTGGTTCTGATGCAGCAGGAGGGGAAGAGTAAGAAAAACTCTGAACAGGTTTAGATGGGGTATATCGTGCTGTTTCTCACTTACCTATCCATCTCTCTCTCAGACACATTTTTCAGCCACCCTTTCTTGGAGTCGTCATCCACCATTAAAAAATGTAAGCACAAAGGTCAGATTCTACAGCACATCCACGCCTCATCAACTTGAAACCATGATTAATGGTGAGTTTCCCCCCTCAGCGTGTCCAGTTCCTGTGCCCATCACCTCCAATCCTGTGACAGACAGCTCCTGTGGCAGCTCCCCATGTATCCGCTACAGCTCTCCTCCTGTGAGTTTGATCACATGTATCACATGGATTTGTCTGGGAAATGCACAGATCCTGTGTAAAAACACTTCAGCCTTATTTTTAGGTCCTCGTGTGTGCTGCCTTTGAATACTGCTAGTGTGAGTGCTGCTGCGGTTACATCTTCCGCTAGTTATAGCAATCTCTTCATGTCACTGCAGCAGGAGGAAAGGAGAGACTTCTCAGCAGTGTTCTCTGTAACAATGTAACGAGATTAGTTTGACAGTCAGCGCTGCCCTGCTTGGAAGACTTAATGGGATCAGTCAGGAGCCTCACTACAATTTATACTCCCCCCCCCTCCCTCCTCTCCCATACTCTCTCTGCATGTGAACAGTCTCTGCCAGACATGCAGACTCTAGCAGAGGATGGTCTGTCATCCCCTCCACTCGGTCCGCCCAACTTCCTGCAGCTGTCCAAAGAGTCTGCAGGAAGCACCAGCAGTAAGAACTCTTCTTGTGACACGGACGACTTTGTCCTGGTGCCCCACATCTCTGCTGACAGCTGTAAGTGCCAACACCTGTCTATATTTACACCTAACTTGCATCTTAATGTCTTCATTATATTAGCCGTCATGTCTTCTTTTCAACCACTAGTACTGAGGTAGAACTAAAGACCTGCTTAAATTAATGACTCACATTTTATGATGCATTATCTAAAATGACTTTTAATGGTGATTGGAACATAAAAACATCATGTACCAAATGTTTAATAAAATAATAAATAATAAAATAATAATAAACTGCCTAAAAATGGCCCCCAAAATAATGTAAGCTTTAGCTTTTTTCCAGGAAAGTTATATTTGTGCTTGATTTTTACTTTACTTTGCTGCTCCCATAAAGTTCAGTACTTTCAGTGCTATGTCTCTTTTATAATATCTGTGTGTCTACCCAGGACCTAACCTAGCAGTGCACCAGAGTCCATCACTGTAAACTTTGCCATAGTACTGCAAACTGCCTATTTCAGCCTGAGCTACATTATCAGTTAATTCGACGATAAATGATAATTTAACATCAAAGACATAACTTCAGCACCATTCCATTATCTGTAATTTTAAAGGAATCTATACATATATCCATGGATCTGTGTGCAGACCATGTGGTGACTTCATGGTATCAGCTGGAGGGACTGCCAGGCTGTAACACATGCAAACTGAACTCAGTCTTTATTTACTGTGTATCAGAAGTATGTACTCATTAATTGAAGGTGCCTGACATAGACCACTTGTTATATTGTAGACAGAAGTGGTTCTCCCATTAGTTAATTGTAGAGTATAAAATGCTCCAAGACTCCAGCAACTACACCAGTGTGAGTAATGTGCTTCACGTGTGATCTCAATATAACAGCTGACCAAATCACAGCTTTTATGGGAATTGCTAACCTATGCTAGAGTAATGACAGCTGTAGCACCAGCATGCCTCACCATGTTGTCTACAGTGCAACTCTGGTGTAAACCAAACTCCAGCACACCTGATATTTCCTTAAGATTTTGTTTTGTTTTGTTTTGGGGTTTTTTGTTAATAGAAAAAAGAAACTATTCCTAAGACTACTCGTAAATCTACAACATTTTACATTTCAGACAGTAATAGTGTGAGTTAGAATTGTCCAAAGAATAATGTGTTAAATGTTCCGTTTACTCAAACCCTCGAGTCGTTTAAAAACCCCATTAGGATGTAACGGTCAGTAATTTATCAGAGCTCACTGGACTTTTATTAGACTGGTTCTGTTTGGTTAAAAATGTCTCAACTCTTCATCAGAAAACCGAGAGACTGCTCACCTCTGTTTGTAACTGCTGTACAACAACATTGTGTGTTTAGTCTAAGGAGCTTGGAAACAAAAGCGTCTGGACTTCTTAAAGTTGCTTGAAGGCGTTTCACCTCTCATCCTTCTTTAACTGAAGAAGCTTCTCCTAGACTACGATGACCTGGATGACTGAGAACCTTCACAGACATTGTGTGTGTGTGTGTGTTAATGATTGTTTTCTTTCCTTTTTTCCTCATCCTCAGATGACCAACCAATGGGACCGGGTCGTCGGGCATCCAGCGAGTTTCTCATGTGTGGAGGGTGAGTACGAGGCTGTGCAACACATTCTGCTTAAGTTAGGTTGAATTTTCTGACCTTACCAAAATAATTATCAGCCGAAAAAGAAAATGCAGTTCTAAAGAGAGAACTGAAAGTTTACCATAAACGACTTCTGCTTCTGTCAGCAAGTTTGGCACTTGTCGTGTGTTGCTGTATGCACATAGCCCGAAGAGCAGAACTAGCAAAGTGTGTCTGCAGAGAGAGACTTGGACCAAACAGTGGATCAATTTGAAGTACTGCAGAGAGTAATGAGCCACCAAAGAGCAGCCACAGCAGACTCACACTCAGCTTTGACTTTCACTACCCATTGCTGTTTGTGTGCTTGCTCCACATTTAGATGACAGGTGGTTTGCTGCTACCAGAATTCTGTGCCCTATAATGTTAAACCCCTGTTGACTGCAGGTGGCATGTAAAAGATGAGCTGGGTTAGAGTTGGCCACATTGAGGTGAATGGAGGTTTTCCAGACATAGCTGTGGTAGGGCTGACACGCCACATCTGTTTTTTTCAGTAATTATTTGTTTTGTTTAACAACAGTTAAGTGTGATTCATAAAAAAGGCTGTTACCTCACTGGATGTTGGAGATGCTTTGAATGCAGCCCAGCGTCACTAAGCCACCAGGCACCGTTTGTGGGCTGTGAATTGGATATTTTCAGGACAATAGGAGTGTGTCACGATGAGTCAGACTGTTTCACACAAAGACATGTTTGAATGCTCATATTATCCATTTTAATATGATCTATTTTTGTGTCAGCAGGGCTTACTTTGTTTCTTTGTATCACTATTTCTGTGAGCACTTGACAAACAGCCTGCTTCCAGCTTTATCCTGGGTAACCCCTAAATGGTGCCGATTTATTTATCTTGACTGAATGCTCCTGCCCACTACCAGCTCTTCGTGATTAATCGGTTACAAAGAAGATACCGAGCCAGACAACATGGTGGTGCTGTGCTAAAAACAGCACCAGACCTACAGAGAGGACTGTGTGTATTCGAATAAGAGTCCCCAAACCTCTCTTGCATTTTTTTTTAACACACGCAAACACAGTTTATGGAATAAATATTGGTCTTATTATAGTAAGTACTGTACACAAACACACTCTCACACTGCCGTTGACACGGCTTTCATCTCCTTTTGGCCTTCCATATGCTTCCTAAGTTTATTCCCTTTGATAAGCTGGTGTTTTTCTTACTGCAGTAATGTGATAGTCCATATTGAAATACATTCAGACTTCCTTGTCCTACCTGTGATACCTGTGATGTTGTATTAAATTGCACACAACCCCACACTGATTCATTAATTCAGTTTAGTTTGATTAAGTTCCTTATTAATTTAATTGCATTTATATAGCGTCAAATCACAACAACAGGTGCCTCAAGGCATTATTGGGATTAGGGTTCAGGGTCACCTGATCCAGTCTTAACTATATGCTTTATCCAAAAGGGAAGTTTGAAGCCTGATCTTAAAAGCAGAGACGGTGTCTGTCTACCAAATCCAAACTGGGAGCTGGTTTCACAGAAGATGGGCCTGAAAGCTAAAGGCTCTGCCTCCCATTCTACTTTAAAATACTCTTAAATTGATCTTGAATCTGATTCTGCGTTTAACAGGGAGGCAGAGAAGAGAAGCCAGTATGGGGGATATGCTCTGTCTTTCTAGTCCCTGTCCAGTTCTGTCCTGTACTCTCAAGGAGATTTTAGGACAGCCTGATAAATAATGACTGACTTGTCCAGCCTAGAACTAATAAATACTAGTTTTTGATGATACTGCCCAAGCAAAGCATGTGTAGCATGGATCACGACTCCCCATTTACATGAACAAATTGGAGTCTATTAGGTAGAATTCAAACCATTGGAGTGCAGTACCTATAAGTACCTATAAATCTCTGTGGCGTGCTCCAATCTCTGTAATCAAAATTTATGGTCCCCAAATCATAAGCTGCACTGAGGGCTAGCAGGACGAGCACAGACATGAGTGCGCAGTCAGAGGCCAGATCATTTGTAACCTTCACGCTGTTTCTGTGCTGAAAACTGACTGAAACTCTTCAAATAAACCATGTTTGTAACAGATGTTCTAACAAATCATCAGTTAGCTGTTTGCAACTAGTCATCAAGAATGTTTGGTGAACTCAATCTTATAGAAAGCTGAGTTCAGTTTCACTGCCCATGTTAGACCTGATTACTGCGGCAGGCATGCAGCGTACCCCTAACGCTGTCTGGGAAAACACCCCAGGCGAGCAGCACTTGTTTGTCTTCTGAGCGATGCTGACACGAATGCTTTTCCGAGCCTCTTACGCACAGTTTCTGCATTCTGCAGGTGTGCACATCTCTGCCGGTGGTTTTGTGACTGCATGGACTCATTCACACAGACTTTGCGATGCAATGCAGCCATCAGGCAGGCTTGAACGTTTAACGTGAACAGCTACTACAGCCGTGGCATCTCAGGTTGTCTGTAATCACCATTTGACCCTACAGACAGCTGAGCACCAGTGTGTGTGTATGCCCCTCCCCCTGCATGCAGAGTGGTGCAAGCAGCAGCCACCCTGGGGAGAAACCCTGGTAAATGGAGCACAAATTTTAGCCTAACACTGTTAATGCAGACAACTTCAAACTCAGCAGGATAGATAGATGGTAAAACCCGTAAGTATTTTGATTGAATACAGACCCAAAAGTCAAGCTAAAGGTTAATATGAGAGTTAAATACTACCTTGTGTAGTATTTTGCATACATTTGTTTGCTCTCTGTGACTACTTTCTCGTGCCCCTGTCCTTCCCCCAATGCTTTGCACTTCGTCTCCCTACTTTCCTGTTTTTCATGTGTAACCAGCTCCAAGCCAACGGTCCTCACTACTCTCTGTTCCCGTTTTGCTCACACTTGCTCCATTTCAGCTTCCTATGTGTGTCTATTCTGTGCTGTGCCCCTCTAACACCCTCTGCTGCCAGCTTTACTCCCTCCCTCTACTGTTCTCATGGTTTTGTTTTTCCCCTTAACAATAAGTCTTCAGTGCTTACATAAATGAGTTAATCATTGACACACAGGAAGAACCAATTTTCATTTCATTGCAGTAGTTGTCCCTAGCAATTTGGAAACAGCAGACACACTCTCCAAAACCAAAGCCTTGTTTATCCTGTTTTCTTTGTCCTGAATTGGAGTCCAGAGAAAGGATGAAAGGTGGCACAGGAAGGGAGTGTGGACCCTGTGGGTAGCGAGAGGAGCGTGTAGAGATATTGTTACTGTAAAAAAACAAATAAAGCAAGAGAATAGGAGACAAAGCAAGTGAAGGTGATGAATGAGGACACTTTTTAGATGCTGACATGGTTTAAAAACCAGGTCGTCGGAGACGCAGCTGAGTTTGAAGATACAGCCTCGCTCTCTTTCTACTCTTGGCTCTTTTTGAAGAGCAGCTGTTCACTGACCAAATGTTCTTTCTCCTTTTTAAAGCCAATAACAGCAGCACACAACACCTTTCTCCATATTAACAATGGCCGGGCTCAGTAAAGCTTTTAGCAGCTTAGAGAAAATGGATCGCTTCAACAAGGCTCATTACCTCACATGCTAGTGGTGCAGCACGTGCTAGTGTTTATTTCTCAGAACTGCAGATATGCCACAAAGCAGCTGCTCTCTGGTTCTTTGTCTGGACTAGTCCAGCCTCACGTGTCCTCCTCCCTCCCTCCCTTATGGACCCTCCCAGGCTTTCATTATTACATAACGGGTTTCTAACTCGTGTCACCTTTTAAAAATAACATTAAAAAAAAATCCTATATGTTCTTAAAGGCCCTGTTTAGGTGTCATTACGTTACGCTCAGAACATTTTGTCTCCTCTGGAATGATAAAAGAATGTAAATGCACTTCCCCTCCCGTGTCTGTACAGCAGAGGACCGCCCTCATGCGTGCTTATTGGCTGCCCCTACATGTAGTCCTGCCCCAAGCAGAGTGAAGTCTGAAGCTGATTGGTCTTGCCTGTGTTTACATGGAAGCCTCTGTCCCTGAGAGGCTGGGCTAAAACTGAACTTCCCCAACCTGCCTCCATCTGAGCGTAAACAAAGACCTCAGGGCTGTGGAAGTTCACAAGCTGTAACTTTTGGACTTACCATGACAATTGAAACTCCAGACAACTTCACGCAAACAAGCAAGCAGCAGCAACTTCAAACACATTGGCTAACGACGCTCCTTTCTCACTTCGTCCCCTCCAGGCAGCCACAGCCCACCCCAGGACAGACGCCTATGGTGTCCCCGCGGGCTGAGACCACCCCCATTCCAGTTCCTACGCAGGTTCGCAACTACCAGCGCATCAAGCAGAATCTGTCCAGCAGCCCGAACACCACACTCTACAGCTCCCCCAGGTAAGGACTCTGCTGGGATTGCTCAGTCAACTTATCGAGTGGCAATGATGAACTGCAGAGGAATGCTTAACTCACCACAACTATTTCATCAGCCATAAGGTTTCACTGAAATTACATCAGTCAACTGCCTGCTTGAGTTTATGGCCTTACTGAGGGGTTTGTTGACAGTTTCACGTGAAGACAGAAGAGAAGGGATGGCACGTTGTTTCTCAGGGAAACTAGTTACATGATAGTGTAGTGGTTTACATATTCGCCTAACAAGGGGAAGGTCCTCGATCGGATCCTGGGAGGAGACACAGATCCCTCTGGGGTTATGTCAGGAAGGGCATCCCGCGTAAAAATCTGCCAAATCAAATATGTGGAGCTACTCACTGTGGCATTGCTAATGGCTCTGTTATTAGAAGTTTATTATGTTAGCTTCTCTGTAGAATTTCGTTCGTCTGGTGGTTTACTTACTTTGCCAGTGAAATTCCTCCTGTAATGCTGAACAAAGTGTCAGAGACAAATTCAAATCTTCAGTCACGGTTCTACTTTCAGCTCAGAGTCAGATGGTTAGTGTTATTGTTCTCACTGCAGGAGCAACATTAGTTACATTCCTCCTCATCTGTGGATTCATTTTCCTCTGTATTAGCAGCAGAACAGTGCACACAAATGCTAATATTAGGTGAGGAGGCAGCTGATGAAAGGTTGATGCTTTTTCAGTTTTCTTAGCACAATTTACGTGAACAACGTATGCAGGTGAATTTCAGGTATTCGTTTATGTTTTAACCACAGGACAGTCAAACTGTAATGTTTCACTTTAACGTGCATGATTAACACGTGTGATAAAGAATCACCACAAAGATTCTTTTAATACAAGGATGAGAATCGTGTCAATTGTTTTTCCAAAAAAACGACTGTGCAAATTTAAAAGATATTAATTTAATTTTAAAAAACATTCTGTGTTTTATGTTTTGCAGTTTACCAGTTGCATTGCATGGAATCACAATTTCTTTCAGCCCTGCAGACATTCGTCCTGCCTTCGTGGTTTCATAAGTGCAGCGAGGAACATACAGCTGTACCACCAAAACATATTACCCACATTTGACAGATATGATGATGTGGGGTATCTGTGTCATCACACGAAGCACCATGAATGTGTAACGAGCTGATGATGGTGATATTCATGTTTAGACGACTGAGTAGACTACACAGTTTAGTATCGGACTGAAAACTGCGAACTTTCAGCTGTCGTGAGTCGTCTCAGCAGCCAAACAAATGTTTGCAAACTGCCACAAGATGAAATGAGCCAAAGGAAGACTGGCTTAGACTGTTACTTCATGTCTGTTTTGTATAATTAAAGATTCATGCTTGTGTTTTTCAGATCTGGCACAGTGAGGCGATCTAACACCAGTCCAATGGGTTTTCCCAAGGTGGGCTCGGGGTCTCCGAGCTCCGCAGACGTCCCTCAGACTGTGGGCCGCCGCCTCTCCACTGGAAGCTCCCGGCCCTACTCGCCCTCACCTCTCGGTAAGCTTACGTTTAATGACACCTCCCAGACATGAAGGGAACATCTCTCGAGTCTCCTGACAAATCTAAACTCTTTCTGTGTGCAGTGGGCACCATCCCTGAGCAGCTGGGTCACTGCTGCTGTCACCTACAGAACCAGGAACCCCGCAGCCGCAGTTCTTCAGGAGGTACGTTCACAGGGCTATCTCACTCTGTATTGTCCTGTTCCCTTCAGTTTCAGGTGCTGTGGGTACAGTTGTAATGAAAAAGGAGATTCACAGTATACAACCCTTCCCAACAACGATGTGTTTGACATTTAAAAGAAGCAGAATTGACAACAACTGCTGTTCTGAGTTCTGATTCTCTTGCTAGTGACATGACTTAATTTTTGGAAAGTGCATGAGTCACCATGACTCCAGGCCATTTTCAGAGTCTCTGGCTCCGCACATGTCTTACGCCTTGTTCACTGTTTGTGTCAAGAGGTTTGCTGTCATGGTGACCAGGAAGGAGGCTCACTGTCCTAAATGATGAATCAGATTTTAGTGCTTTGTCCCCTGTGTGAAGAGGCACACAAATGAGCAGCACACACACTCTGTGGAAGGTTGTAGGGAAAATGGTAGACTTGATGCTAAGCCATGGATGATTACTAACTGGCATTGGTTCTAATCCACTGTGTCTTTAGGTTCCCCCATCCCATCCTCTCAGCTCCTGGGGGCTCGGCTTCAGAGCGCCCCCATTCTTACTGAGGTCTACCAGACCAGGCAGAAGCTCCACAAGCAGCTGTCTGACCCTGTGCAGCCTTCCTCCTCCTGCAGTCACTCCCCGCAGCTTGGCCGTCCCGCCAACCTTGGTTCTTCCCCCACCAAGCTGCTGGGCTCCTCCCCTCGCACGTCTGACTGGCTTCAAAAGTCCCCACTGCCCACAATCATTGGCTCCCCAACTAAAGTGAGTGCCCTTCAGTGAAGAAGTATGCTTTTAGCTGTTAAATTTAGGTTACTTCACTTTTTTGTCTCTTTTTCAGACCATTTCAGCACCATTTAAGATCCCCAAAACACAAGCCTCCTGTAACTTGATGGCGCTGGCAGACAGCCCCCAACCCACAAGGATGCTGGCTGACGCACACGATGTTTGCGGACACCACAGCAACCCCTTCCTCGCCGGGCGACCAGCTGCTCCTGAGGGCAGCCGGACATTTGGCAGGTATAGAAGCACCCAAATCTGCTTCCATTGGAGCTGTTAAATCTGATAAATGCACATATGGACAGTCCAGTGCAGTCACTTACAACATGGACTGTGAGATTCGTCATAAATAAATAAAAAACAGCTGATCAGTTGGTGTATTTATGCAGTGATAATCTTTCACCTGGCTTCAGACTTCCCGGAAATCTGATTGATTTCCTTTTTACATGAAAGATGTTAAGAGTGTTTTAACTGTGAAAGGATGATGCTGTGCACCTCTGCTGACATCATCTGCACTTTCCTTACAGGTCTGTCAGTACAGGTCGTCTGTCTGACCATCCAATCAGAATCACTCTGGGTGGGCAGCCCTATCAGGGCAGCAGTGACAGCCTGAATACTGAGCGGCCCATGGACACAGGTATGAGCACTGAGCAGATACTCTGCATGTGTGAAATTAGCAACATTGTGTCCAGTTTAAGCCGTGAGAACATCGTTTACAAATAAACGGTTCACTGAACGACAGAAATAACGAGCACATTTCCTCCTGCCCAAAGCCCCCGCAGGTCCGAGCACGCTCGCTCACGGTGGGTCAGCGAGTCCTCGTACGGTCCTTTTCACTGTGGGTTCACCACCCAAGAGCAGCACTCCTCCAACCTGCAGCCACCTGGGCACCCGATCACGCACCACTTCAGGTGAGGGAAACCCGCCACCTTCTTGCAGAGCTGAGCTTTAGGAGGAAAGCTTAAAATATTTCTGCCATGCTCTCTCCTCTCTGTCCCCTCAGTGGGCTCCAACAGTTCAGCAGGCTCTCTGTGCTCAGTCAGTGGTCGGGTTTATGTCGGCTCTCCTCCGGGCATGGCCATAGGCTCGTCTCCTCCAGGAGGTTACGGAGGTGGGCAGCTGGCCCCTGGGGCAGAGGGGGCACCCAGCAGCCTGCGGTACGTCCCGTATGGGACCTCTCCTCCCAGCCTAGAGGGGTTCATCACCTTTGAAGCCCCAGAACTTCCTGAGGAGACTCT
Organism: Simochromis diagramma; assembly: GCF_900408965.1. Taxonomy (NCBI): domain Eukaryota; kingdom Metazoa; phylum Chordata; class Actinopteri; order Cichliformes; family Cichlidae; genus Simochromis; species Simochromis diagramma. Next base: position 2,266,008 of record NW_024387332.1, on the reverse strand, counting down.
GATGGAGGTGAGAAGTAGGGATTGGTGCCTTACAAGAAGTGGTTGATTCTTTTCATGCAGTGTCTCTTCTCCTCTTCAACATTTCATTGCAATCTTTCTTTCCGTGCCCTAGCGTGAGCACACAGACACCCTGATGCACCTGCGGATGATGCTTTCATTTACCGACTGCATCCTGGAGATGGCGGCGCTTCGAGCCGGGGGGACAGAGCTCGGCATCTCGGCTGCATCCCTCTACCCTCCCCAGGACAGCGTGGTTGTGGACCAGATCAGCCAGCTGAGCAAAGAGTGGGGGTAAGAAACTTAAGTCTGCTCTGATTTTTAAGTAATATAGTTTTTAATATCATGTAATCATAGGGCCCTTTGTTTGTAAACACTTCCCATTTGTCTTACGAGCTGTGGTTGTGCTGCCCCCTACAGGCAGGTGGAGCAGTTGGTGCTTTACATGAAGGCAGCTCAGCTCCTTGCTTCCTCGCTCCATCTGGCCAAAGCTCAGATTAAATCTGCCAAGCTCAACCCTTCCACTGCCGTCAAACAGGGTAAGGACGTTTCGGCTTCCTCGCTGCCTTTTTCCTTTGTATTTTATCTTTATTAGTTTAATAAAGGCTCTCCCTTTATCCTCTCAGTGGTCAAGAGTCTGAATGAGCGCTACAAAAGCTGCATCTCCCTGTGCAGGCAGCTGACCGACAAACTCAACCACTTCTTCTCTGATAAGCAGCGCTTTGTGGACGAAATCAACAGCGTCACCGCAGAGAAGCTCATCTACAATCACGCAGTGGAGCTGGTGGGTCTCATGTGTATGCAGTGACAAACCTATTGTACAGATAGACTTGGTGCTGGTGAGGCTAATGCGATCGTGTGCGTGCTCCAGGTTCAGTCAGCAGCTCTCGATGAGATGTTCAAGCAGACGGAGGACATAGCCTATCGCTACAGCAAGGCCTCCATGCTCCTGGACGGCCTGTCCAAGATCCTCCAAGACCCCACAGACATCGAAAACGTGATGAAATGTAAGCACGAGCTCACCGTCTTAAGCAGTTGAACTTGGGGGGATGTTTTACTCAGACGCGTTCAGGATCGCGCTGTGATTCATGAGACATTGCAGCATTTCCTGTGCATTCCACGTTTATCTAATGACTTCTATTAACGAGTTCCTGTTTTGTATCTGTTCCCTGCAGACAAGGCCAGTGTGGACCGCAGGATCTCAGCTCTGTGCTACTGTACTGTCACACTGTACGAGTAGAAGAGCTGGTGAAATCATAGACAGAGGGACCACGTCCTAAGACTGTTGATTACCGTTCCCACAAAGCCCTCATTCCTTGTGTAGCAGTTCAAGCACCTTTCATCGGCTAGGTTTCATCTCTGTTTATCATGACTTCATTTTACCAGCTGCATCGCAGAGTGACCGCATAAATCTACAACCAAAGATGATGGCAGATCCGGAAACAAGACGCTGAACCTGGCTGTAGGTGAACTTGCCCTTTCAGGTGCACTTTTTTATGTCACGATGGTCGACCGCCATCAGACGGAAACATTGGGGATTCGTTTCTACCAGAACAAAGAGGACTCATGGGACCTCGACAGACTCGAGCTCCATAAGAAGTGGCTCATCTTTTCAAATCCTGTCAGTGTCAGTTATTTACTCAGAAGTTCGTTTTGTTATTTATTGGTTCACATGCACATGGATTCTCCCTGAAAACCTCAAGTATTGGAGTGGAAGGAGCGTGTTGTTGTTCGCTGTAACAGATCTAACTCTGTGGACTTTAACATTAAACTGTTACAGACAGCTGGAGAGCTCTGTGTCTGGGGGGGAGGAACATCTAATTTGTGATTGCTTTGTTTTTATGTTTCTTGTATTTTTAGCTCATGCACTTTACCGTTGAGAGGAGGAGGAAGGTGGAAATGTGATCACTTCTGCTCCGAGCCTCAAAATCGACCTGCTGTGTGTGGGATGATCATCAAGCTGCTGTAAAGCCACAGCTTTAATCATGATCTATTTATCTGAGTGCAGCTCAGTCTGTGTAGTGTGACACAGATTGGAGCTTTCTCCGAGATTCCCTGGTGATGTCACTGGGAGTCATCCTGATTCTGGCATGGGAATTTCCTCTGCTTAGAGTGGCTTGGTGCGTAGGAATATTCGGTTCCTGCAGCTTCTACAAATGTCTTTGTTCAGTCTGTGATTGTTCCCAACCTTCTGGAAGTGTTACACTAAATCTTTGGATTTCAGGTACACTAACTGTATGTTGCATGTGACACATTCAGGCTGATTTTCAAACTAATAGCTAAAATACAAAACGTCAGCGTTTGCATAGAAAGCTGAAACCTTTGGATCATGCCACTCACAGCATGAGGGATGGAGGCTAATGTGTGGTGGCGGCAGATATCCAAAAGAAACCCAGAACTTGAGTGGATCAGAGACTCTGTCACCACTGCCTCGCTGAGCAGCCAGTCGTCCACTTTACACCTCGATGGATTTAAACTGAATGGTCATATTTACTTGACAAGTTACCTTAATAACATGTTTCCTTAGACTAAAAACAAACTACAGCTTTTTATGCTTCGTCAGAATCTGTAGCTTTTTTTGAGTAAACACAAACTCCATGTTTGCAGACTTGTATATATTTTATTGTGGAGCATGTGATTATTCCCTTAGCCTCTTTTTGAGAGGAGGGTGAGTGTGTGTGGGATGGCAGTGGGAGAGGGCGTGGATATCAAACGCCCTGCCTGTCAGTCAAAGAGCACAAATCTTTATATGTAGATAGATGCATTTGTATTCAAGTCTGCCAAGGGTTTGATAAGGAGACCCTACTTGGGCACAACAGGAGTGTGCCAAAGACTACAATAAAACTTCTGGCAGCTCCAAATCTTTCCAGAGAACTCTTTTTACCAGGACTGTTCATTGTTGAGGTCATGTTTGTTCAGCGCTCCTGAGTGAGCGTAATGTCTTCAGATTTCATTCTCCTAATTTTGTGAGACTTGATTTGTCACAATCCACATCGTCCCGCCCCCCCGTCAAGTCCTCACGGGGTATGTACTGTATGTACGAGCATATATAAACACACGTGCACTTGCCAGGTGTGCTTTAAGGCCAGTAGTATCCAGTCAGCATGGAAAGGAGGTGCCTTCTTGTGAAAGCAGACACAGGCCTACTCCTCTGTACAGGTGTGAATACATTCTTTGTATAACGGCGGTCTCTGGACTGTTCCTCCGATGTACTGTTCTCGTTTTCTTTTCTAGACACGTCTGGGTTTCGGTTTTCCCTCATCCCTGTCATGGGCGCTCTGAGCCACATAAAGCCTTTTCTGCATAAAGAGTGAAGAGGGATAAATAAGGCGAGCCACCTGAAACTTTGTACCATTCTGAACTACGAGTAAAACTGAGATATTTTAGGTAAAGCATGGGTACCACGTCTGCATTTTACCCTGTACAACCTCTAGGATGTGGAATGTATGTATCCTGTCGTTCTGCGCCTCTCCAGCTTGATTCAATGCATTTTGGAAGCCCCCACCATCAGACCCTGATGATGAACACCAGTTTTTCCACGTTTAACATTATACTCGTCTGTCACTGGGGGGGTCTCTCTTTGTTCTTTATGGAACTGAAATGCAGTTTTTGTTATTAAAAAGAAGGAAAAGTGAACCTGTGTCACTGCGCTGTCTTTAATCTTAGTTCTGATTTTAAATGTACAATTTTATTTCTGTCATTTCTGTTTTTAACAAGAGAAATCAGTTTCCTAAATCGCAAAGACTGCAACGTAACAATCTCTCAGATTAATCCTTAAAAATATAACGGCTCGAACTAACAAATGACATATTACTTGGACTACTGTGCAACTGAATTTACAAATGTGACTTTTCGATCTAAATTCAGTCATTTAATTTACATCGTTTTAAGTGATTAATTAACATTTGCTGTCCTTGGAACCAGAAATTTACTTGTGAAGCTATTATGATGCGTAAATAAATTTCTCCTTAGAATCTCTTCAAATCTGATTTTTACAAATCAAAAACTAATTTGGACCCAAATTCAAGTTTTAAAAGCTTTTTCCTGCCTGTAACTTGAACTTCTGTCACTACATCATCTTCAGGAGTTGTTCAAAACTTTTGTTGATTTCCAAAGACTTTCTTGCTATTTTTTAAAAAGTGGTTTTGAACAATAGTTCTCCAGGTGTTCTGACTTCCTTTGGAAGTTTTTCACCATTTTTAGAGGAATGTTAAAGCCCTGACCCATGACCCAAGACACCTGACTCAAGGGAGAAACTGGTGCAGTCGACACATAACAGACAACTCGGATAACAGAATAGAATTCAACTTTATTGTCATTGCACATGTCACAAGTACAAGGCAACGAAATGCAGTTTGCATCCATCAAATGCTTTAGCCATGATATAGATATATTACAGAAATGGGTGTGTTATAGGTGCCAAGTCTGCACCAATGAGCTATTAGATGAAATCCTGCCATATTTTGACACTGTGTGCAGTGTCCTTAAAACATTTGACAAAATTGGACAAGTGGAGGACAAAAGAGGAACCGACACATCCACTATAAACAGAGCAGGCAATCAATACCTGAAAGTCATGCCATTAAGAAATAGGGTGGAAAAAATCCTGCAAAGACCTGACACAGAGATGCACCCGGCCCTTCAGTTGAGCCCTCTAGTGTTCACTGAAGCATAATCAGAAATGGTCTCAGGTACAGGGTGATTGTGAAGGAGCCATTCTTAAGAAAGGGAACTGGTTAATGAGAATCAGTGGCAGTAGGTCTCATGAATCTAAGTATGACATTTTTGGTTCAATTTGTCATCAGTATGTATCAGGGGGGGCAATTCCAGGCCACGAGGGCCGGTGTCCTGCGGGTTTTAGATCTCACCCTGGGTCAACACACCTGAATCACATGATTAGTTCATTACCAGGCATCTGGAGAACTTCAACACATGTTGAGGAGGTCATTTAAATCAGCTGTGTTGAATCAAAGACACGAGCCCTTGAAGCCTGGAGTTGGACACCCCTGCTCTAGACAACACCGCTCATCCTCCTCTGAACCAACCTATGACTGTGTAACATAGAGGGCTGTCAGTTCACATTAAGTCTAGGCCAGGGGTGTCGAACTCCAGGCCTCGAGGGCCGGTGTCCTGCAGGTTTTAGATCTCACGCTGGGTCAACACACCTGAATCAAATGATTAGTTCATTACCAGGAATCTGGAGAACTTCAAGACATGCTGAGGAGGTCATTTAGCCATTTAAATCAGCTGTGATGGATTAAGGACACATCTAAAACCTGCAGGACACCGGCCCCCGAGGCCTGGAGTTCGACACATGTGGTCTAGGCAGTAATGATAGTTTAAGCCAGCAAATTTAGAAATCCACATGAGTACCTGAAAATCCTATAAAAACTCACTAATCCCATGACTCGCTCATTTGCACAGCTAAATGTCGCCCTCTGGGACAAATACTCCTGTGAAATTTTTCCACAACCCGAAAAACAAACAGAATAAAACATTCCTATGGAAAAAACACCCTGCCTCTTGGTTTAACCTGATCAGGTTAGATATGAAATGACCATACCAACCACAAAGGTCAGGAAAAGCTGGGCGGCCCCCTTCCCAATCACCTGACTTCCATAGAGGCAAAGAAACAATGGTAAGTGTGAAAAAAGGCGCAAAAAAACTTGGAAAAGTGAAACAATGTAACCTTCACAATAGCAAATAAACACATGGACAGAATATGCTTTGGTGTAAAGAGTTAATATTTATGAACAAGTTGTGCAAATATTAAGACAATCCCTTCTCTGTGGAGTGGGACAGGAAGTCAGTACAATGTAGGCCCAGTCCTTCTGTGGCAGTGACATCCACGAGCAGTTCTCTGAAGTGTTGTTAGGCAATGTTCATTGTAAGGCTGCATTTAGGACCTCAGTCTCATTAAACTGGAAGATTGTGCGGCTACAGTGGCGTCAAATGACAGGCATGAGAAGTGTGGGATCCTCCAAAGTAGACCTCAGACATGTTTCAGGAGCAGCTGGTGCTCCTTATGTTCTCGTTTCTTTCCGCACTACTGCCATCTACTTATTCAAGATCTTTTGTGTTCTATTTTTTAAGCAAAACTTTCACTTAAATGGTTTAATTAGTTGTTTTGTTCTTTGAAAAATAAAATAAAACATTACAAAACAAATTTCACACTTTTGTCATAGGCGCTTTTCATAGAACACCGTGTTTTCTACACTTTCTACTTTATTTATGTCTCCCTGTCGACAGGGTCTGCCAGTCTTTCTGATAAGAAATTCAATACCTGTAGATCAACCTTTCCAAATCTGACCGACAAGCCTGTGAAATAGTGATGTGCGAATCATGAACGAACCGTTCAGTACTCGAGAATCACTTTACTGACTTGTGAATCATGATTCACAAGCCCAACTGACTCATTAACTGACTCGTCCCTTTTGCTGTTAGCAAACTAATTTCATTAATAGAAATATATCTAGCTTATAATTAAAATTGTGGGGAAAAACAGCCAGTTTCTTAACAGAAACGTTTCTACTCTGAACTGGAAGAAAAAAAACCCGAGTAGAAGCTCACATCAAGACAATAGTTTCTCAGCTCACAGTAGCATCGCTCTGCTAACATGCTAACAACACATTTGAGTTACTCACCCCCTCCCTTCCTGAGCTGAATCATAGCATGAACGAATCACTCAGGACTCACTCACCCCCTCCCTCCTGGCTCACAGCTTCTTCTTCTTCTTCTTCTTCTTGGTTGGCAACCAATGTTAAGGCGCATTACCGCCCCCTGGCTCACAGCTCAGTGGACAGTCAAATGAGAAAATATATATTTGACACATTTGAGGAAAATACTAATAAAATAAAATAAAAATAAATAAAATAAATGTTCCCTTTAGAAATCTTAATTTTTTTTTTGCTCTTTTTTGCTCTATAAAAATAGTTGTTTTTCTTTTTCAATCATCTTAGGAGTAGGATTTACATGAAAAGAGACACAAATTAAGTTTGAGTGAAAATGTACATTTTTTGCACTCTATGGTCAACTGACTCAGTGACTCAAATGACTCACAAAATTCGATTCATTTTGGTGAGTGACTCATTAAAATTCGATTCAGTAAAAAGAATCGAATTTACCATCACTACTGTGAAATGTCCCGGGTAAGATAGCGCCGCCATTGCGTGCAACAGGTCCGCAGCCTTAACATGAAATTTCCCCTTGTGGGACTAATAAAGGTATCTTATCTTATCTTATCTTATCTTATCTTATCTTATCTTATCTTATCTTATCTTCTTACCTTTAAAAGCAGCCTGTTGTTGTGGTGGTAGGCGGTGCTTAGTTAGACGTCTCTTGTGCTGATTGGTGTTTTCCTTGATTGTCATGCATACCGTCCATTTGCTGCCGTCGTCATTCCTGGGCTTGTTTTAACAGATTGTGTCCAGTTGGAGGTTAATACTGGAACCAGCTGGAGTGGAATAGGGACTTTTTAAGGTAAAACTTACTTGCTTTAGCCGGTCTTCAGATGTTCACAAGTTATTAACGCTGCTTAGCCGCTAACATGTTAGCAACACATAAACACTGTTTTAGCAGCCAGGCTAATCCGAGCTGGAGCTCCACCAACAATCTGTGCACCGTGGAGTTTTATGCAGTACTGAATACATTCTTGGATCACAATGGCTCTCAAACACTGATTATACAGCTAACGCTCAGGGAAAGCTGCTCATAGCGAACAAGGTTATATAACCTTTCATCGTTATTAGCAGTAATGATAGCATCATGTTCATTCCCAGTACCGTACACACTTCACGCTTTGCTTTAGGGTGTTGTTGACGTTTCACATGTGACAAATGTCAGAAACGTGGGCGTTTAGGCTACGGTCTCTATGAGGGTATCTTCAGTGCTTATCTTCGGGGGAAATGTAGCCTTTCGTTAGTATAATACTGACGTGCTGTAGCTTTCTGTGAAGGATGTCCCGACAACAACTGGCCGTGCAGCGGGCCAGGAAGTCCTTCCAGACGGGAAAAACCAAACCTCTGGAAAGCAGGATCCACCAGCTGAGGAACCTGCTCCGCTTCGTTACAGAGAGACGGAAGGACATAGCAGAGGCTGTCAAGAAGGACCTCAGCAAGGTGACAGTATCACTGTTAACAGCACATGGTACATTAGCGTCGTCTGTAAACCTGTGAATGAACACCATCAGTTATTCTTATTATTAATGGCTTATAAATATTTAAAGCATGTGAGCACAGTCTTGGACAACACCAAACACCTCAGGTACAGCTCTTACCTGCTCTCCCACCCTTTCTCTCTCAGATGCTTGTACAGACAAGTGAACCCAACAATATACAGTCCAGTGTACAGTGGGACGAAATATTGTCCTCCTGGATCAAAGGTGCAAACTGTAGAGATAAAAATGATAAAAATCCAACTACACAGAAATAAGATAAACTAAGAATAAGTACAGCAATATTGTACTTGAATAGAAATAGAATAGGAATAGAAAAGAATGAGAATAAATAAAGACAATACACAGACGGAGTCAAACAGTGCAATACAGAATAGTGCAAGTACTGGAAGGGAAGAAGAAGTGTGTGGAGAAGAGTCCAATGTGGAGGAGGGCAGCACCCCTATAGTAATCAGCCCTTTACCAGATGTGTGGGTCTAAATGATTGATACTGCTGCGTACATGGACAGCTAGAGATTCAGTCCTGACGTCTTTGACGTTAGCTTCAAGTCTGTTGCCTGGGGCGCAGTTGCTACATTGTAATATAAAGTCTCTGAGGATGAGTCCATGCAGTTTAAAGAATGACACATGGACATCCACATAGACCCTTGCACCTGACCTGAGCAGACTGGCAGATGCTCAGAGTAATCAGGGGCTAATGGTGAGCCGAGGATACGCCAGCTGGCTGATTAACTAGGCCCACTTTAGTAGCCCACTAGGAGTGCTGTGGAGCATGTTGAGAGCACTTTTCTTACTCATGGTTCTGATTATGACACAAAAATTAACATGAAACAACAATAAGTAACCTAACCTTATTAGGGCCACGATCACGACACATTAATTTGTGTTACAGAAACATTATAGAAGTAAAAAGTATAAAATATTTACAAGAAGAGAGAGAGAGGGGTGGCTGTGACAGTGTGACATGTAAGTTCCCTGTGGAGAAAATGAAACATGTGGCTGGAAAGTGTTAATACTAAAACAAATGTTCTGGCAGGACCCGTTCTTGTATACTTAGTATACATCTGTATGTTCACAGCAGTTTAGACACCAGATAAGTTCTCAAGCAAGTGTCATATTAAAAGAAATCAAAGGGACATGCTCTCATTTTCTTCACTGCAATAATCTGACTGCTATTTCTTACTTTGTGTGCCTGAAGCTCTACTTTCTATGGAAATGATGTCACTATTTGTGTTGGTGTCATATTGAATATTGTGGAGACCAGCTGCAGATCATCCAGGAAGCAGTTTGGTTTGCAAACTGTCCAACACTGGATTTTGCCCCTGCTTTCAGAGTGAACATGGGACGGAGCTATTTGAGACACTGGGAGTGGAGGGTGAGATCAAGCTCGCTATCGAGAAGCTAGCCGAGTGGGCAGCTCCTCGGCCAGTGGAGAAGAGCCTCCTCACCATATCGGATGAGGTCTTCGTGCATCCCGAGCCCCTTGGAGTGGTCCTCATCATTGGTGCTTGGAACTATCCCTGGGCTGTCACCCTGCAGCCGCTGGTCGGAGCTATTGCTGCCGGTACCATATATACCCATGTGTATTTATTTACCAGTATTCTTTTAGGTGCATAGTCTATAGCACATGTGCAACCTTTGTTGGCATATCAAAACCTCCTTTTGCACAAATTCTAGTGCACTGACACTTTGCACATTATCACAGAGAGCAGGGTAGGCAAATCAGCCTTACAGAGATATTAATCACAAAGGAAGGACTGTTTAAAGTGAACCTATTGTCCTTTTCTTACTTATACTGTTACAGTGTTGTATACTACTAGTAATCATGGCCCAAGATCAGTACGTGCACAGGTAATCCTTGTGAACCACATGCTCAGTCTCCACACACTCGGTTTCTGTTTTTCCACTCCAGGCTCTGTACAGTAGCCCTATGTGCTCCTTGACTTGGAGCGCAGAAGCTTGATCCACCTCGGCTTAAAAGAAGGTGAAAAGGAGCTTAACCTGTTTTAGAGGATGAGCTAGAAATGAGTATGATGGATCCCCTTTTAAGGGATAGTTCAGCATTTTTAGAATAGATTTAAATACCTTCATGCTAAGCCTTAATTAAAAAGAAATGGGGGAAGACTCTGCTGCTGTTGTAGACTGGAATCAGTGATTCACTGTCCAACTTTAACCAGTAAAGTGTGAGAAATAAAACCAGTTGTCCTGCGAATGAATACTGCATCTTCTGCTCAGTCGGTTCTTAAAGCGTACCGTCATCCATGCCACTGTGTCTGTTCGTTCTCTCAGGTAATGCAGCTGTAATAAAACCATCTGAGGTCTGCTGTCACTCTGCTAAGGTCATGGAGGAGCTCCTCCCTCGGTATCTGGACAAGGTGAGGCTCCTTCCCTGTTGGATTACCTTTCTCGTACATGTAGTGTAAGCATGCTAGGAGTTCCAGTGACTTGACGCCCTTTCCACAGGACCTGTACCCGGTAGTGACCGGTGGAGTGCCAGAAACCCAGGAGCTGCTCAGGCAGAGATTTGACCACATTTTCTACACGGGCAGCAGCACAGTAGGCAAACTGGTGATGGAAGCTGCGGCTCGCAACCTCACCCCAGTCACCCTGGAGCTGGGAGGGAAGAGCCCCTGCTACATCGACAAGAACTGTGACATCACTGTCGCGTGCCGGTCGGTCCTCTCTGTAGAACAAAGGAGAAACTTTAAAAGACACAGCTGAGTTTCCAAACATCAAGTGTTTTCTTTTTCCCACAGTCGCATCACGTGGGGAAAGTTTGTCAACTGTGGACAGACGTGTATCGCTCCGGACTACGTCCTGTGTGAACCCTCCATCCAGAGCAGAGTACAGGAGGAGATCAAGAACTGCATCAAGGTTGGTTTGCACTATATAAAGAAATGAGTGGTGGCTGAAGACTTTTGCACTTTAATGCTTCTTTTATTCTGAAATGATCTTCCTTTGACACAATGCAGGAGTTTTACACAGATGATCCAAAGACTTTTGAGGACTACGGACGAATCATCAACAAGCGGCATTTTAAGAGAATCATGGCTCTCATGGAGGGCAGCACAGTTGTTGTTGGTGGAGACTCTGATGAATCCCAGTGCTATATAGGTATGTATGTAAGTGGTATGATGGAGCCAGCGGGTATCCCTCAAAATGTTGTTTTAAGCCAACTGGTTGTAAAGTGGAACCATCTTTGTATTTTGTGTTTCTCTAATGTCATGCACATGATGGTTAAAGCCTCTGTTCCAAAGCTCTGTATGTGCGGTGTATTGGTCATTGCCCTCTGACCCTGTCGTCTGTGTGCAGCTCCCACTGTGCTGAAGAACGTTACAGGCGAATCCAAAGTGATGAAGGAGGAGATCTTCGGGCCACTGCTGCCCATCATCACAGTGAGCGGTGTGGATGAGGCCATCCAGTTTATTAACGAGAGAGAGAAGCCGCTGGTCATCTATGTCTTCTCCAATGAGAACAAGGTACAGCGCATCACCTGCAGACGTCATTTCCTGTTATTTAGATCTCTTTAAATCTCCTCCCTTCACTCCTCCTGTGTGATCCACAGCTGATCAAAAGAGTAATAGCTGAGACATCCAGTGGAGCTCTGCTGGCTAATGACTGTCTGGTTCACTTCACTGTCAGCTCGCTGCCCTTTGGAGGAGTTGGTGAGTGGATGCCTGTCAAACCCTCCATCAGACTTACTGGTTTTTCATCTTGATGCCGACTTGTTCTTTTTCCGTTCTAAGGTCACAGTGGTATGGGATGCTACCACGGTCGCTACGGCTTTGACCAGCTGAGCCACATGCGCAGCTGCCTAATCAAACAGCTGAAGATGGAAGGAGTGAACAGCATGCGTTACCCCCCACACACTGCCAAGAAACTGGGCTGGGCTCGGTTCTTTCTGCTCAAGCAGATCAATTTGGGCAGGCTGCGTTGCATGATGCTGCTGGCTATGTTTGTGGGCGTGGCATCGTTTGTGGTGCAGGTAAAGAAGCTCTGCCTAACCTCATGAAACCGCTCCTATTAGCCAGTATTCCATTGTTATTGTTTGTGTGCTGTTAGCTAGCTTGCACGCTGAGTGGTCAATGGTAACTTTATTGTCCCCATTGGGAAACTGATTTGCAGTCTGTCCATACAGAGAGACAAAAACAAACAACACACACACAAAGCCCAGAGAAAACAGCCCAAATTATCATCAAAAAAGTGCAGCGTACAATGGCAACAACCCTTATGGTTTAGTATTATATGTTATGTGAGCTAGCATCAACCAAAACAACGATGAGACCTACTCAAAGGTCTCTCGGACTATTATGTCACGTCTTCTACAACAATATGTACAAGCCTAATTCCAAAAAGCTGTAAATGTCAATCTACATGCATAAGAAAGCAAATGCAATGATTAGCAAATGTCATGAACCCACATTTTATTTACAATAGGACAAAAAACACATCCAGTGTTTAAATCGAGAAAGTGTAGCAAAAAGGGTTATTTTGAGTTTGATCGCAGCATCAAATTTTGTTTCAAAACTAGAAGTAAAAGTGATGCAAAAAACATCTAGAGAAACATTTTGCAACTAATAGGTTCATTGAAAAAAAAGCATATTAGTGAGGCAACTTTCACTTTTTGATCTCCGTCATAATAATATCAAAACATTCTCAAGAAATCTCTGTGCACACGGGACAATGCTCAAAATCAGGGTGACACGTCAACAACCTTCAGGGCCTCTGCATTAAAATCAGGCATCATTCTATCGTGGGACTTACTTCATGGCTAAGGATCACTTTCTAATCATTGCCAGTGAACACTGTTTATTGTTCCAGCCACATATGCAGGTTAAAGTGATTCAGTGCCTTTGCACCACCAGGAATTTACAATATATCAGGTATTTTCAGGGAATATTTTAACATGACAGAATAACATGAGTATCAGTAAAGTTAAATTTGACGTGAAGCAACCGATACAAGCTGCATAGCTAAGCTACAGCTAGCTGTCTAACTGTCCCTGTGATGGCTATTCATAGATCCTTGCTTTGCTTGTTACGTGATGGCTAAAATCAGTAGTTTAAAATTAAAGTGTCATATTTAATTTTTAATATCTTTAAACAGTGTTTAGTATTGGCCAGAGTTCTGTTTAGCTGGAGTTTTGCCAAGGTGTTGTCACAACCGGTTTGTGCCAAACCAAATGTCTTAGATGGGGCCCCTCTAACCACGTTATAAATACGCTGGTAATGTTACATTTAAATGGTCCAACAACAACAACAACAATTAAAAAAACAAATGTGTTGATTAGGGATGGGAAGATGGGAAGACTTGGTTCCAGTAGTTCATCCTTATGTGCATGATGCACATTCAATTCAGTTCAATCAGTTTTATTTATACAGCTCCAAATCACAACAACAGTCGCCTCAAGGTGCTTTATATTGTGAGGTAGACCCTACAATAATCCATACAGAGAAAAACCCAACAATCATATGACCCCCTATGAGCAGCACTTTGGCGACAGTGGGAAGGAAAAACTCCCTTTTAACAGGAAGAAACCTCAGGCAGAACCAGGCTCAGGGAGGGGCGGGGCCATCTGCTGTGATTGGTTGGGGTGAGAGAAGGAAGACAGGATAAAGACATGCTGTGGAGGAGAGACAGAGATTAATAACAAGTATAGATGAGAGCGCGATGGTAAAGTGTAAACTGCATCCAGGACAGAAACAACTGTATTATATTGCTAGCACAACTGCGGCTCTTTGCAAGCATCTGCACAGACAGCACGCTAACACTAAGTTAGCCAGCATGCAGTTAATTTGCATGGAAAATAATTTCTTTGATATGCTGCTTAGTGGTAGCAGTGACTCTCAAAATGGAGCCAGTGAGAACTGATAAGGGAGTTGATAAGGAATCATATTGATAAGTGATATCAGTAATCTGAATTGTTACATTCTTATCTATTTGCATCCCTACACTTGGCTCACCCATGTTAAGGACACACTAGGCTGTAGTGATGGTAAATTCGATTCTTTTTACTGAATCGAGTTTTAATGAGTCACTCACCAAAGTGAATCAGGTTTTTTGAGTCACGGAGTCAGTTGACCAGAGAGTGCAAAAAATGCACATTTTCAATCAAACTTAATTTGTTTCTCTTTTCATATACAGGGTGGGCCATTTATATGGATACACCGTAATAACATGGTTGGTGATATTAAAGTCCTGTTTGTGGCACATTAGTATATGTGAGGGGGCAAACTCCTCAAGATGGGTGGTGACCATGGTGGCCATTTAGAAGTCGGCCATCTTGGATACAACTTTTGTTTTTTCAATAGGAAGAGGGCCATGTGACACATCAAACTTATTGGTAATGTCACAAGAACAACAATGGTGTGCTTGGTTTCAACGTAACTTTATTCTTTCATGAGTTATTTACAAGTTTCTGACCACTTATAAAATGTGTTCAATGTGCTGCCCATTGTGTTGGATTGTCAATGCAACCCTCTTCTCCCACTCTTCACACACTGATAGCAACACCGCAGGAGAAATGCCAGCACAGGCAGGGATAGCTCAGTAGGTAGAGTGGTGGCCCCATGATCGGAAGGTCGGGGGTTCGACTCCACTGAACGGCTACCCTGAGGTACCCCTGAGCAAGGGGTACCTCTGCTCCCCGGGCGCTGCACTGGTGGCTGCCCACTGCTTCACTGGGTGAATGGGTTAAATGCAGAGGAACTATTTCCCTATGGGGACTAACACGCACACTTTACACTTACACTTTACTTTACTTTACACTTTACAGGCATCCAGTATCCGTAGTTTCAGGTGCTGCACATCTTGTATCTTCACACCATAGACAATTGCCTTCAGATGACCCCAAAGATAAAAGTCTAAGGGGGTCAGATCGGGAGAGCTTGGGGGCCATTCAACTGGCCCACGACGACCAATCCACTTTCCAGGAAACTGTTCATCTATGAATGCTCGGACCTGGCACCCATAATGTGGTGGTGCACCATCTTGCTGGAAAAACTCAGGGAACGTGCCAGCTTCAGTGCATAAAGAGGGAAACACATCATCATGTAGCAATTTCAAATATCCAGTTGCCTTGAGGTTTCCACTGGTGAAGAATGGACCCACTATCGTTGTACCCCATATACCACACCAAACCATCACTTTTGTTGGTCCAACAGTCTTGGAGGGATCCATCCAATGTGGGTTAGTGTCAGACCAATAGCGGTGGCTTTGTTTGTTAACTTCACCATTCACATAAAAGTTTGCCTCATCACTGAACAAAATCTTCTGTGTGACCTGAGGGTCCTGTTCCAGTTTTTGTTTTGCCCATTCTGCAAATCCTGTGGCCGATCTGGGTCGTCCTCGTTGAGATGCTGCAGTAGCTGGAGTTTGTAAGGGTGCCATTTGTGAGTAGCTAATATCCGCCGAAGGGATGTTCGACTAATGCCACTCTCCAGTGACATGCGGCGAGTGCTACGCTGTGGGCTCTTGCTGAATGAAGCTAGGACAGCCACTGATGTTTCTTCATCAGTGACAGCTTTCTTGCGTCCACATTTTGGCAAATCCAAAACTGAACCAGTTTCACGAAACTTAGCAAGCAGTTTGCTGACTGTAGCATGGGAGATGGGTGGTCTCGTAGGGTGTCTTGCATTGAAATCTGCTGCAATGACCCGGTTACTGCGTTCACCAGATATCAACACGATTTCGATCCACTCCTCACGTGTTAACCTCTTCGACATGTCAATGGCTGTGAACAAAGAGAAACTTGTAAATAACTCATGAAAGAATAAAGTTACATTGAAACCAAGCACACCATTGTTGTTCTTGTGACATTACCAATAAGTTTGATGCGTCACATGGCCCTCTTCCTATTGAAAAACAAAAGTTGTATCCAAGATGGCCGACTTCTAAATGGCCACCATGGTCACCACCCATCTTGAGGAGTTTGCCCCCTCACATATGCTAATGTGCCACACAGTGTTGCCAACTCCTCAGTAAGGAAAGTCGCTATTGGCCGTCTTAGAAGTCGCTAAATGACGTCTAATGTAATTGTAACCTACGTTGTAGGAGAGAAAAATAACATCGTGGAAGAGACATAAAGTGAGCTAAAAACATCCTAAATGCATTTAGAATTTATTTAGAACCACAAATTAAATTTCTTTTAGCAATTATTGTTTTTTGGTTTTTTTTTTTTTAAATGTCACAATCCCAACCCTGCTCCTTTATCCGGGCTTGGACCGGCAAAAGTGGACCGGCAATAGGCACTCTGGTGGAGTTACTTTGTGTGTGTGTGTGTGTGTGTGTGTGTGTGTTTATAAGTAGTTTTAAACCTTGTGACCCACAAAACAAAAGAGTAAAAGAAGAACTGACTGCGTTACAGTCAGTGCGGGAGCAGCGGCTTCGCTCATGCATGATTCATTTGCAGTTTGGACGCACAGGTGATAGGTTTGTAGCATAAACCTATTCGCTGGAACGTTAAGGACAATTTAATTACACAGCAAAGCAAGACACGAGTAGGCAAAGTTCTTTATGTTTCTCGTGCACGGGACAGAACTGGACAAACGCCGTTCCTTCGCTCGACCCCAGTTGCTCTCGTCTGCTCCCCCGTAATACTGCTCTTTTATTGAGGTTACATGAATATGCATTGGTGCATTAACATACAACGTATACATACAAACAAAGAGTACCTTGCGTGTGTGTGTGTGTGTGTGTGTGTGTGTGTGTGTGTGTGTGTGTGTGTGTGTGTGTGTGTGTGTGTGTGTGGGGTCAGAGTGTGACCCCATAAACGACTTCCCTAACCCTGCTGGGTTGGAAGTCCAACAGTTCATCTAAACAAAAGGCACTTAGCCTAAAACAGATATAGACACGTTTATCATACCATAAAACAATAAGAGAAGGTATGCCCTCTCCCATGCTCCCAGGATGTAGGTGTGAATGCCAGAACACACCAAGCCTATGCAGACTGCCAAAGATCACACATCCTATCCCTACACAATCGATTATACACCTCTAAGCATATATGGTTCAATATTTCTAAGCATAAATGACAATAAAAAGTATAAATCTAACAATAGGTGTGAACATCTCCTGCCCTGATAGCAGCAGGGGAGGACTATCCTCCGCCCGTGAGCGCTTTTGCATGAGTGAGGTGCCCACGGCAGCACCGCTGCTTGTTGAGAGTAAGAGCGATATGCGCTTTCACGTCACAAAGTCGTCATAAATAAGTCTCCAATAACACCAGAAAAAGTCGCCAGATTTGTCGCTAGTCGCTTTTTAGAAAAAAAGTCGCTAAGAGGGTCTGAAAACTCGCTAAATATAGCGACAAAGTCGCTAAGTTGGCAACACTGGTGCCACAAACAGGACTTTAATATCAACTTTGCCAAAACAATGTGGGACTCTGTAGTTTTCTCTGGTCCCCTCCCCAATCAGACCAGGAGTGACATGTTTAGCCGCATGTTCTCCTTAAATTGCTGGCTGCCTGAGTGGTGTCCAGAAACGATGTGGGCTTCACAGGTAGTTGGCAAACCTTCTGGAGGAAACCTGGTCTTGTTGGGTTTCTCTGTAATATTGTAGGGTCTACATTACAACATAAAGCGTGTTGAGGTGACTGTTGTTGTGATTTGGTCCTGTATAAATAAAACTGAATTGAAAACAAATGGACTGGTTCTTATATAGCGCTTTTCTACTCTTCTGAGCACTCAAAGCGCTTTACACAAGTTTTGCATTCACCCATTCACACAAGCACATTGTTCTAAGTGCTTTCTAAGTAGCATTCACACACATTAATACCCCGATGGATGCATTGAAGAGCAACTTGGGGTTAATATCTTGCCCAAGGATATTTGGCATGCAGACTCGGGGAAGCCAGGAATCAAACCACCAACCTTCCGATCAGTAGATGACCTGCTCTACCGCCTGAGCTACAGCCACCCTACAGAAACGTGATGCTTGTGGAAGTGAAGTGTGTGTCCCCATATATGAGCCTAGACCAGGAACATTTTGTTATTTAGTGTTATATTTAATCATGAGTGATGTAGGGAGATCAGGTGTCATCTACTGTCATTGCAAACTGTGCACATGTAACCAAGTGACCAAACAATCTTGTATTAGAAGAGTATCTGGATGTCTCTGCTGTGATGCTGCTCTCGTGTCCACATGTTGTCATCATCTTTTAGACATCCTGAAAGATTTCTCTCAAAATTAGATTGCTGTTATTCACAAAGTGATAAATTCAGTGGTAATATTTAACTCACTCTGTTTTTCCATAGATTAAAGTACTCTAAAGTATTTTTAAAGTGGTCTTGAGCAGAAATTCAGGCTTTCTGAAGGTCTCTCAGCATTTTTCACTCATTTTTGTTCCAGTCCTTGTACCTGATAGTTTTAAGCCACGTACCAGCGACCTATGAATCATTCAAGTGTATAAAAGGCACCGAAGTCAAGGAATCAAACAGTATTGTCTACATATAACTGATGGCTTATCAAAGAACCAATATTACATGATATCTTTAGGACCACATTTGTTCCTATTACTTTAGTTGAATCTACAAAGATAACGCAGTTTTAAAGGCATAAAATAGTATTTTTGCACCAGGAAGGTAATCACCAGAAGGGCTTCCAGCCAAAAAACAACTGGTGTATTTCAGCTTGGTGAGTAACGTGTCCTGTAAACAAAAAAAGAAAAGATAAAGCGTGTCTGAAAGTCATGATCTTAATAAATTGGAATAAATCCAGTGGTTCCAGTGGACGGAGGTTGTAAAGTCATTCTTAAGGTAAATGAGGAGAAAAGGCTGAGGTGATGCAAATTATACAAGAGCAGGACTGAAAATCAGGTCGTCTGTTTTCGCCATCTGCGCGCCGGTGTCACATGTTCTTCTACTTTTGCACAGTAATATTTTGCACAGCACTGCAGACATATGTCATCCCCTTCTAGGGCATTATTTGTGTGGTTACAACTTTGTAAATAATTGCGTTTTTCCAAATGAATCTCGGTACTCGTGCCCCCCATACACCCACCGTCCACAGGCTTGTAC